>NC_140978.1:7937000-7942000 GCF_056783735.1 Eptatretus burgeri
CATCGAAGGAAAGCCATTTTGTCATGCCGAGAGGTGAGCAAAGTGATATCCTCCATCCGAGCCACGTTTCTACCATGACGACAATTACCTCCCAACACTGACCTCATGTGTTCGCTCCCTATCTCTCGACGTCACACCGAACAACCGTTCCATCTCTGGGGCATGGCTTGCTTGCACGAAACCCGGGAGAGGTGGGGTAAGGAGGGGCTCTTGCCTGCTCAACACGCCTGGCTCGCTTATCGTTGTGGTTATTATAAAAATGCACTTCCTTCATGGTTGGCTTGGAAATGCAATAACGTAGGAATAGGTTACAGGGGCCAATCACATACTGGGGCAACTTGTCCTTAATCCCTCTCTAATTAACACTGCAACCCCTCCCCCTACCCCCCCCATGTGGTGACACATAACACTTAAGCTCACAGTCTCCCTACTTAATTACATCGAGATGTCTCCTACACGTCCACGGACCAAACAACTCTATTCAATCCTAACTTTCTTATGAAACTTCTCCATGTACCCCCACAACCGTAACAATATATATATATATATATATATATATATATATATATATATATATATATATATATATATATATATATATATATATATGTATATATATATATATATATGTATATATATATATATATGTATACACACACACACACACACATACACTTACAGATACTCATCTCTCCAATTAAATTTTATCAGTAATCTTGAACTTTGTGTCCAATGGTATTTAAGGCTGGAATATATAAAGTATACTGTATATACATTCAAGGGGGTTGACTTAGCCTGTCATCCTTCCGAGGTCGGCGAAATGAGTACCAGTGTACTGGGCCAGTGTATACCCCGGTTAAAATGGTGTACCATATCCCTGTGTTATAAAAGGCGACCAGGGTTGCGTCATGAAGGGCATCCGGCATAAAACATGTGCCAAATCGCTATATGGATCATACGGATGATCTGCTGTGGCGACCCCTAAAGGGAGCAGCCGAAAGAAGAAGAAGAAGAAGAAGAAGAAGAAGACTATATACATTCAGGATGTTTTTGAAAGCTGGTTTACGGAGCATTCTGTTCTCGTATTAAGTAACTACAAAAAACTCCATGAGATTTAAGAATCTTTTTATTTTTGTTTTGTTGACTTAAACTGTTTTATTCTCATCTACTTTTGCTCAAATAAAAGCCTCAAAGGGTGTATAAATTCACTCAATATGAAAACAGAATTCTTGGTAAGCTAACTTTTGAAACACTATATTACAGCCTTAAATACCGTTTGTCTGTTTTGTTTTGTTTTTAAACCAAATTTGTGCCATCCTTTCCTGCAGTTTTAAGGATACCAATACATAGTTAACTACAGATGTGTATTGTCCAAAGCAGCTCCTGCAACCAGCCCCAATCTACAGAGCAACTGATACGAACAATACATAGGTATCCCCCACTTAACAAACGTTCAAAAGCGTCAGTCGCTACAACAAATGGTTTCATTTCGGCTTTTAGGGCTATTCATCACTTAACGAAGGTCTTCATTCGCCACCGTCACAGTGTCTGGTGAGTTATGTTTTTCAATGGGACGATTAACTTTTCAGAAGGCTTGCAAAGAATCAACTTTTCAGAATGAAAGGGTTAAAATAACCATCTCCTGCGTCTTCTCCTTCGAAACTTCGACTGCAGATTGTTTTGATAAGTGTTGCAACTAAATTAACTTTGTTATTGTGTTACTGTCTTTATTATTAGGTGAATAATAGTATAATGTCGCTTGCAGCTAAAACAATCGTTATACTAAGCATATGGCTTTGCTCGTAGACAGAAAAATTAGGGTTAGGAAATGAATTGTAATTTTCTCATAACAAATAATGGAAAATGAGCTCCCGCATAATGAAGTTTCCATAACCCCTTCGTGAAGCAGGAGAGATGCCTGTTCACTAAACACACTATTTGAATATTTTGCTCCTTTGTCAATGCATGTCTATCTCTGCAGCTTCGTGGTTCAATCTCACAAGTTGTTTTTATTTAGATGATTGAATCTCATGGCAGCCTTGTGTTTGAAACGCCAACATTATATTTGCATTAAATTTATTTTGAAAACACTTTAGCCCAAAGTTTGCTGGTGGCACTGCCAGACATGTGCATGGGTGAAACTTTTCTGGATGTGTACGGAAATCGGTATTTTTGTAACGACCCATACGAAGGTTTCCATATGTTCGTGGACAGAAAGACATGCCGTGATTACAGGGAATTGAGGTGCTATTCCGATATGCTGATTCGTTTCTTAACCCATTTCATCTGGGATGAGGTGCAATGCTCACGCATCTTGACAATGATTCTGTGAATTTCTCCCATGGTAGTTTTTTTTATTTTGAGGTATTTTTGTAGAAGTTCGCCAGGTACAAAAGCTTGCAAGCGCATCACCGTGATTATATGTCTGCAAGGCAGGAATGTCTCTCTATGTCTGTAAATACAGAAATAGCATCCACTGTTGGATTTTTCCCATCACTCTTCCCTCCTGTATGAACTTTGCAGAAAATACTGATTTGCCGTCTTTACATTGTACGAAGTAAAGACGCGATTCTGCTGCACACAAGTACAAAACCTGATAATGTATCTGAGTCGCAATGAGGTTTGTGACCACATCGATACGAGGCCAGTCAGTCTTCACAAGGAGGTTTGACTGAGGAGGCCATTTGGCCCATCATGCTTGTGCTGCACCACCACATTACATTAAATAAATCCATCAATCAGGCTCTCGACTCAGTTCCATCAGAAGGGTGGGGGGGGGGAGGAGTGGGGATGAGAAAGGTGTGGCGGGTACAGGGACTCGAGTGTTATAAATGCAAATAAAATCAATGTTTTAAAACTCCTCTCTTTATGACGACTTGCAACTTTCCCTCGTACACGTGGCATAACATGGCACGACTTTATAGAGGTAGTGAATGCTCTGGTTTTGCACCACGAGCGAGGGTGATTCTGGTAAACCGCTCCATTACATGACGCGTGACACCCCCTCCCCCCCCCCAATATAAAACACTTTATTGAATGTCCTGGAGAGGTATGTGGTATTCAGTATTCATTTATTTTATGATAAGAAAATGCTGTACCAATTAACTGAAAAGTGTTCTCAGCAATGGATGTTCAGGTAAAATAACAAATTCTTCCCCCAAATGTCACTGAATTTGCATAATTTTTTTGTTACAATTTGGACAGGATCACCCCCAAAATGCATATTTTGACATCATTGTTTCAAAATTTCATTGGGGGGTGGGGGGTATGCCCCTGTACCCCTCTGTGTACCCCTGTACGTAGGGCGTAAGGTGGGCTTGCGCTATTCGTGCGGCTGCCGTGGGCTCTTATCAATGAAAAATGAATTTTGCCAACCCCCCAAAGTATTACGGCGGCCGCACTATTTCCACGGTCGCCGTAGGGTAGTCCTAAGGCATCCCTGTGTTCAACGTACGATGGCCTTGTGGTCTGTGTGACTACCTGCAGGCAATGCAGGGTCGACGCACGGTTCCCCTACGTCCGCCGTGCGTCCTACGTAGGCCTCCGTGGCAGTCTGCGTCGACCGTGCATCCACCATGCGCTACCGCTAGAGATCGGAGTACAGTAAGTCCTTGCTAACCGGAAGTTCACATATCGTAGTTTCGATTTTTCGTAATTTAGTTTTAATGACCAATTTTTCAATTATCGCAAACATTTTATGCCTATCGTAATGTCATTGCAAGGAAAAACGCAAAAAAAGTTTCAAACTGCCTGCAAAAAACAACAATCACACAGGATGCGCATAAACACACTTTCACTTTACTGCGCATGTACTGTATGCTGTACTGTACGTATTCTCTTCACGCTCGCCTGCATACCTTCCAGTATGAATCCCAAGCGACCCGCAAGTCTTTTTCCGAGCACACCTCGTTTCAAGCGACAACGAAAGGCTGTCACATTGAAGGTGAAATTGGATATAATTAAAAGACATGAACGAGGTGAAGGGACAACGGAAATCGGCCGCGCGCAGCAATCGCTGCATCGACTGTACATTCGATCGTTCAAAGTTCGGCAAAGATAAAGAAAATATCACAGATTGCGACCAGTTCGAGTGCAACGACACTAACGAGAATGAGAGATGGTGCCATGCACAACATGAAGCGTTTATTATGTGTGTGGATAGAAGATCAAACTAAACGTCGCATGCCTTTATCTCTTGCTGTGATGCAAGAAAAAGCGCGTCGTTTGTTAGGGCATTGACCCACGATTACGTGATCAATTACTTCTCCAATCATGTTGAGAAGTATCTCCAAGGAGAACAACATTGACAACAAATCTTTGCTGCTTGTAGACAATGCTCCTGCCCATCCTCAGCAAATGGAAGACTGGTGTGAAAACGTGCAGGTAGTATTTTTACCACCAAATACTACCTCACTTTTACAGCCTATGGATCAGGGAGTTATTGCTGCTTTTAAAGCCTATTATGTTAAGCATACCATGCTGCAGCTTATCAAAAAAACTGATAAGGACAAGCTATCAATCAAGGAGTTTTGACGAACATACAACATAAAAATGGCTTTGGAAAACATTGAGGATTCATGGGCGGAGGCGAGTGCCTCCACAATGAACGCTGTGTGAAAGAAAGTGTGGCCCGAGTGTGTCCACAATTTCACGGGGTTTGCTGATGTTCCGTTGATTACAAGTCAAATTGTAGACCTGGCGCAGGAGGTTGGTTTGAAGAGGTTGACGAAGAGGATGTGGATGACTTACTGGAGTCTCATGCAGAACCCTTAAGCAATGAAGATCTTATGGAGTTGGAACAGCAGTGGGCTCTTGAGGAAGAAGAAGATGCTGTGACACCTTCATCCGAGCACCTCACCATGAAAAACCTCAGCCAAATCCTCAGCTCGTTTGAAAGTGCCACAGAATTTGTTATCGAGCAAGATCCAAATCTTGAAAGGAGCACTGATTTTAGCTGTGTTGTTTATGATGCCCTTTGTTGCTACAAGGAACGTTATGCA
>NC_140978.1:7947000-8002000 GCF_056783735.1 Eptatretus burgeri
GGAAGGGGGACAACGGATGAGATGTTTATGCTGAGACAGCTGCTGGAGAAGAGGTTGGAGTTGCAAGGTGAAATAGCATTGGGATTTATGGACCTGGAGAAGGCCTACGACACTGTCTTGAGAAAGATTGAGATGGATGGGAGTGCTGGAAGCAGAAGTTAGGTGGTGGAAGGGATGTACAAGGGAATGAAGGGATGATTTTTGGTGGTCCTAGGATGTCTGAGGAGTTCAATGTGAACATCGGTTTAAGGCAGGAAAGCTCTCTCATCCCACTCGTAGTTATCATGGTGATGGAACTGGTAAGCAGGAAAGTGAGCTTGAGGGGTAGTGTAGGAAGGATGTTGCATGTGAATGATCTGACTGTTGTGGTGGAGAGTGGGCATGAGATGTAGTAAGAACTGGGGGAGTAGAAGGAGGCATTTGGGAAGCATTGGCTGAAGATGAGTATGTGGAAGACTGAGGTGATATGGGTCAGGTAGCAGAGATAATAAATGAATTCAGGTTAAAGGGGAAGGAGATCAGACGGGGAAATCGGTTTGAGTATCTGGGGGGAACAGTGGTAAGTCTGAGGTAGAGGTGTGGAGGAGGATTCAGATGGGTGTGAATGCATGGATGAGGGTGGAGGGAGTAATGGCAGATAGAAAGATATCAATGAAATTGAAAGGGAAGGTTCTGATGTCGTGTGTAACGCCAGCTTACCTTTACGGTTTGGAAACGGTGGCACTGACAGAGAGACAACAACAGAGGCTGCAGGTTTGCAAGAACAACTGGGTCAGGAGAGTTGCAGGAGTGAAGTAGGTGGATAGGAGGATGGATGTTCAGATGAGCTTGATGGGGAGATTGGTGAAATTCTGGCTGATGTGGGCTGGACACTTGGTGCAGATGGGGGAAGAGAGAATGGCAAAGAGAGTGTTTCGGTTGCTGGATCAAGGTGGGAGGAAAAGAGATAGACCACGGTTAAGATGGGAGAAATGTGAGGAGGGCTATCAGTAAGGTGGAGGTGGTTGGAGAGTGGAAAGAGTTGGCTGAAGACTGAGGGAAGTGGAGGAGTATTGTGGTCAAGGCAGAGCAGAAACTTAATTGATGCCATTGCACCTCACCCCTTATAAAGGGAAGAGGAGAAGGAGAGGCCAAACAATATATTTGGCTTGCTGAGCTTAGCGCAACGCACTACATTGACATTGCCATCAGGAAAGAAGGCGAGGTGCTCGATGGAAAGTTTATTCTTATCACGTGATGGCAAGCAGTGCTTTGCCTGCGATTGAATCTATTTATCCTCGCTGCATTCTACAATCGTCATTGAGAGAGTACCAGGGACATGAGTCAATTTGAGATCTGATTTTAGGTTGATGGAATATGCCTCCAGGTAAAACCATTTTAATATCGATAGTGAATTCCCATTCACGGTGATGTGATTTAATTAGTGTTGAACGAAAGTCACTTGGCCCGTGTCCCAATTCAAGCATACTGTGAGTGACCATCGCTGCTTATGATCTAAATAAGCTGTTCTCATTTGCACTTCATTTTCGGTTTGCTGACAAAAATCTGACACACATTTGAATTGCTTTACTCTGGTTTGACAAATGTAAAAAAAATAGTGAAAGAAAAGCATCGCTTTCCCATATTGCTTTTGTTCCTCATGCTTTTAATATGTGCTTATCTATTGACTACGTAATACAAAATGGCAGCATTTTTCAACCAAAACTTCCTTCCCACATTAGCTTCATGCCCCTTTTTATCCTTCCCCCATTACTCTTACCCCCCCACCTCAAACCTCCCATTCCTTTACGTCATATCCCTCCCTACTCTTCTGTCTTTCTCTTTCCTTCCTATACTTCTTCTTTCTCTTCCTTTTCTCAATTTAGCAGTCCCGACCCAGTCATGTATATTGTATATGTAATAAATAGTAGGCCGCTAATCAAAATGGCAATGGAAAGGGAATCTACAACAATGCCACTGTGGTAAACGTAATGAATATTCCTTATTATTCCCATGCTTTAACAAAAAATAAACGGGGAGATATTGTATTCGGTGTCTGTCTGTCTATCCATCATGCCATCTCCTCAATGGTTGGCTAGAAATCCACCAAACTACAGGCAAGAAGCAGAATCATTTTTGGCCTCGCCCCCCTGGGACCCCGGTGTAAAGACTTCAAGCTACCCCCCTTTCAAGTTACCTCCCGGTAATCTAAAATCGATTTCAAGTTACCCCCGGGGGGAGCCTGAACCCGATTTCATATTACCCCCGCACTTTGACATTACCCCCCTCCCTGATTTAGCTGAAATGATCAATTCTTATGCCCACAACTCATGATACGTTTATTGAATAGAACACGTAAAACACACAAGATTGAAAGCTCGTCTCAAAGTCTGGAAACATAAAAAATGTAACAAAAATGTGAATTGTATTAAAACCACAGCTTGTCTCAAAGTGATTTTCTTGCGTTGTTATCATAACTGTAAATATCGTCTGAGTTGGTTAAAAAGACATACCAGTATGTCTATTTGTATCAACTATATCGAAGAAGGATATCATAAAAATATGGCAAAAACTATAACTATGAGAAATACTGATTCCAATTAATAACAATATTAAAATAAAATCATTCATAATCAAATCAAAATTCATTGCAAACTCTTTAAAGGCTGTCATGTGGTCAATGGTTTTTCCCTCATTGGTTTTCAATATCAATTAAATTACTATTTTTTGTAAATAAACATACAAAATTAATGTTTTGAGGGGGATAATCTGAAATCGTAGGGGGTAGGATGAAATCGATTTCACGTGATTTCAAGTTACGGGGGGGGGGGGGGTAAGATGATGGAGGGGTAATTTGAAATCGCTACACCGGGGCAGGGTCAAAAATTCAAATATCAAAAAAATGCAATTACGGGCACATCTTTAAATCATATTTTTGAATGAAACTTTGTATATGCAATCAACATTGGAGGATGCATGAAATATGTAACACTTTTTGGATTTGATCTCAGTTCATGCAGCAGTGGGTGGGGACCCAGGGCAAAAGGGGTCAAAACATGATTTTTTTTTTCACTCAAAATTTAATATTGAGTCATTCTGGTGGAACTTTTTGCAAGACAAACACAGTCGCTGACCTTTGGGAAACTAACTTCACAGAAAACTCTAGGTGCCGGCGATCCCATCTAACTTTAGCGACCCAGCAGGTAAGGCTGTTCAATTCCAACATGTTGAGTATCTTCCCAAGAGGTAGGGGCAGCACGTGACTACAATAAGCAGATGGTGAGACCTAACCTTGTTTTTTGTCATTTTCATTGGTGCTGCCTTAATTTTGGAATCTGGATCTTCCAAACTACAAGCAGTTTTTTATGTTTTTTGTGAACTTTTTAATTAACCTGTGATGTTCCGGAAAGATAGTTGTAACTTTGTGAAGCTTTGCATGCGCAATGGAACAACTGCATCTCGGGTATATTTAAGTGGTGATGAAAACGATGTTACGTCTCACCATCTGTGCATTACATTCACGTTATTTTCCTTTCCCCCTTGGGAGGATACTTAACACCTGGCACAATTCCTGCACAGTTCTGGATGGAAACCGCTCAGCACAAAAAACGTCAGACCTGAGACTTGCCTGCTGAGTGGCTCACTACTTGGTCGTGCTTTCATTTTTGAATACGGGACCAAATGTCTGAGTCAGTACGGCCTTCACAATCATGTCTGAAAACGCACTTTGCAAAAATGCCGTAATTTGTTGTGGTGCATTATTTCACTGCACAAACTATTTTTTTTTTTTTTTTCTTTACATCTCTGCTTCTACAGCAATCGAAGTACAAAGTAATCAACAAAGACCAGTGGTGCAATGTCTTGGAATTCAGCAGGACAATCAACACGGATCTTGGCAACTACGACGAAGATGGGGCCTGTAAGTGTATCTTGTTGCCTCGTTTACATTGCATCTTGTATTGTTTGTGCATTTGAGAGAAAAAGCTTTTGATCTTTGACCAACAAATATGCCTTATTTGTGAAGAATATACCAAACTGCTCCAAATAAATATCATGTGTTGTATGAACATTGCCATTTACAGGATAGATTTATGGACATGGGTGTGCGGTAACTGTAATTAAAGTGCTCGTGATTTCATACCCACTTGATGAAGTACAGCAGCGAAGGCCAAGTTCTAAAATGGGTAAAATGACCTTTGCTGTGGCCAGAATACTGGCATCCCATTGGAGGTCACCTTTTAAGGCCCACTACTCTGAAGAGAGCCACTCAGTTTAAAACCACATCCAGATAATTTTTTTTGAGATTACGCCTTTGTCCAGGTGGCTTATTAGTGTAATTGATTGTGGTTAATATAATTGCATTTTTTGAAGACTTGGCATGATGTCTTGGAAATCATTCCAATTATTTCTTTCGATTAAAAGAGAGCTATTTTGGAGGAAGAACATGTTTGATGAGATTTCTTCATTCTCCTGATCAGAAGCTGTAAATTTAACCAAACATACCCGAAATAGAGATGTCTTAGTTGATCTAAAGGCCCGGTCACACCTTGACGTTTTAGCCAGCGATGGCAACGTATTAAAATGTATGTAAAATGCTGGCTTACGTTGAACTTTTGATGTTTTTTTTAAAAGATTCGGACGTATTCATAGCGACTTGGTCTTATGTATAACGCATTGGTAACGGACACAGAACGTTTCGTTGTGTTATAGATAACTTATACCAACGAATGCTGAACCTGTTGTCGGCCTACACAACCGATGCCCAACGATAGTCTAACTTCGGCATAGCGCGTTGCACGCATCGCCGACGATGTCGTGACGTAGCCTATTAAAAGGCTGACGCACAACGATTCGAATCATAACTGCCGTAGAAATGGAAGTGTCAACATCGCGGTCACACCTTGGCGATCTTGCCAGCGTATGCCGACCTAAGAAAAATGTGTCTAAAACGTTGGGGCACGTCAAATACGGTATGAGTAAGTTTGGTATACGTGAGTAGAACGCTAAAGTACGCTATCATACGTCGTAGTAAGTAGAGTACGTCAAGAAATTTTAAACATGTTCAAAATTTTACGACGTACTCGGCGTATGACACACGTTCCGCATGCGATGGGGATAAGTTTTACAAACGATATGTGGACGCTTACACACGTCCACAAAGGCTACTTATAAGCTACTCATAAGTCGAAACACGTCGCGGTAATGTCTTTTTTACGCGAAACTTATTTCTAACTTATGTTTGACGTGCTTTGAACCAATTCTTTACGTAGTCCCAACACACATCGACGTATGTAGACGTATTCCAATGACGTCTTCCAGTCGACAAAAAAAAAAAAAAATTAACGTGTTTCTAGCTTACAACTGCCATATAAAGACGTGTTCCCAGCAGTTTTGGGAATTGGTATATAAAAATGCTGCTCATAAAAGGGGAACCCAACAGTGTTTTCGAGTCCTTTTTGAGTCGATGTCCATGTCAGCAGTAACAGTATTAGTATTAGTATTAGTAGTTTGTTCATGTTGGCAGTAGTAGGTGAGTGTGAGGGGGAGGGTGTGGGTTATGATTCATCGTCCTTGCGTCCGCGTGTCCATGGGTAGGAGACAACTTTTCACCATTGTTCGAAGTTCTTCGCGGCTAATTTTTTATGGGGCTTTTTCAACAATGAGCTATAGCTTGTTTTTACGATTTAGGTCTATTCATAACGGGTTGGACAAATGCACAATGAACTAATAATGTGCATAGAGCGCTTTGATTACTTATAGATACGATGTACCAACGAATAATTATCGTGAAGCCGGCGTTCACAAACTATGCCCAACGATAGCCTAACTTATCCATATCGTGCGGCAGTTTATCTTTGCCGGTGACGTAGGGTTTGCTATTCATAGGCTGCCACTCAACGATTTAAATGGCTGCATCTCCACTATTGAAAGTAGACGCTTGCGCTCAACAATTGGATTTTTTTTACACTCAACGACTTTTAAACGGTACCACTCAGCTATTTTCATTGTTTACAATGAACGATTTAAATTGCGGTCACTCGCCTTTGTTTTTTGACGCTGGGGTTTGGAAATTTGAAGCGTTTCTTCTGAACGTGTTAAAACGCTCAAACTCGACTATTTTAAATAGACGCTGCCGATGGACAATTAGAATCATAGCCAAGCTAGACATCGAAGTGTGAACATCCTCGTCATGCCAAAGAAAAGTTTGAAGAATGCTACAAATAAGTGTCCTGGCCGTGGCCGTGGACGCTGACGTAAGGACGATCCATTATACCGACGTCTTTCAGCCTATGAGTAACTTAAAAGTAACGTCTGTCGATGTGTGGCAACGATTGCGTAACGTGCCAACAACACATTAATCATAGGTTAGAAATAAGTTTCGGGTACGCTAAACATTACCTCGGCATGTCTCAACTTATGATTAACTTACAAGTAGCATGTATTGACGTCTGTCAACGATCGCAGACCGTGCATACAACTTGTGGCCAGCGTAGCGGAACGTGTGAGTCATACGCCGGCATACATCGTGAAATTTCAAGCATGAAAAAATTTGAGGACAACCAAAAAGTACAACGTTTAAAGCCAACGTGCAACGACGTATGGCAGTGTTTTTCAGCGTGCTCTCAATGTTATCAAAACTTACCCATAACGTATTCAACGCGTGCCAGCGTTTTAGAAAAAAAATTCAAAAATTGGCATACGTTGGCTAAAACGTCAAGGTGTGACCGGGCCTTAAGTAATAAGAAATGCCTACACTTGTTGAAACCCTCGTACAAACAAGTATAATACATTTTACACAATGACTTGAAGACATAATTTTACGAGGAGATATTGAAGAGTAATGCCTCCTATTCTTTTTCTCCAAAACAGATAAAGATATTCAAATCAAACGAAGACAGATAATAACATCACTCTTTATTCTACCATGATGCATATTTCTTTCTCAACATAATCTCCCACTGCGGTCGACACCCTCCTGCCAACATTCAAATAGTTTTGTGATGCTGTCACGATAGAACTGTGCATCCTGCTGACTTCACCAGCACTTCACAGTGACCTTGAACAATGTTCTTCATGAAGGTGTTCCTCAGGTTTGGGGAAGAGCTGAAAATCTGACGGAGCTAAGTCGGGGCTGGTGATCTTTTGTGGCAGTACTCCAATAACCGTCTCTTCCAAGAAGAATCATAATTGTGCACCTCATCCCCAACTCGGCCACCCCGACTCTCATCCCCAACTCGGCCACCCCGCGACTCATCCCCAACTCGGCCACCCCGACTCTCATCCCCAACTCGGCCACCCCGCGACTCTCATCCCCAATTTGGCCACCCCGACTCTCATCCCCAATTTGGCCACCCCGACTCATCCCCAACTCGTCCACCCCGACTCTCATCCTCAACTCGCCCACCCCGATTCTCATCCCCAACTCGGCCACCCCGACTCTCATCCCCAACTCGGCCACCCCGACTCTCATCCCCAACTCGGCCACCCCGACTCTCATCCCCAACTCGGCCACCCCGACTCTCATCCCCAACTCGGCCACCCCGACTCTCATCCCCAACTCGGCCACCCCGACTCTCATCCCCAACTCGGCCACCCGCGACTCTCATCCCCGACTCTCATCCCCAATTCGGCCACCCCGACTCTCATCCCCAACTCGGCCACCCCGACTCTCATCCCCAACTCGGCCACCCCGACTCCCATCCCCAACTCGGCCACCCCGACTCCCATCCCCAACTCGGCCACCCCGACTCCCATCCCCAACTCGGCCATCCCGACTCTCATCCCAGCACTTTGTTGTGCTGTTCTCTGCCATCTTGACTGATGTAGCACTGAAACTCATAGTGTCAGAATCGTGAAACTTTGCACCAAGTGGTGGGAAGAACTAATGTGTGGACTGCGCTTTGTTTCTTTTGAATACCCTTACCTGGTTTGGAGAAAAAGAATAGGAGGCATTACTTTTCAACACGGCCAGTACGGGGGCGTTCAGAATGTTCTCGGAACGTGATACTCTTAATCGGCTGCAATGTATTTATTTTTCAACATGCAAATACTGTACATACACTCACCTCTGAGCTGTCGAGCTTAGGTTCGAATCACGGCCCAGCTATAAATTGTCATCCCGATGTTTAACATCCAGGGTGATTCATTAACGTAGGTGCCGTCCCTCAGATGGACATTAAACTGGCAGCCGTCTGCTATCATTAGTTTGTGAATATTAAAGATCACTTGGTGTCTTTCATGAAGAGTAGGCATGTTATGACCGCTACCTGAAACAAATCCTGCGCACTCGGGCAGGTATCCTGCGTTGGAGTGGTGACGCGTCCAAGATCGTAAACCGCTTCGGCACAACCAACGCTCTGTATAGAGCATGGGGCACGAGAGAAGTTCATGATCAGTTCGGGAATTTCTTTTCTTTCTTAATATAATTACATATATGTTGGAAAAAAATTTAAAGGTTGGTGTTTCTTGGACTATTGTAAGTAGCTTGTTCCGAGAACATTTTGAACGATTTGTGTGCTTCCACTTGAAAATAACGTTTTGTAGGATTCACACCTTGGGTCACAGAATTTTGGTGCTCAAAACAAGCAAATTTATTTTGTTTTGTTGAGTATTTGTTTGTTACATACATGTAGTGAAAATAGATTTTAAGCCATCATCCTTGCACAGACATTTAATAATAATTGCATTGTGAGGGAAGGGAAAGAGACTGAGCATAAGGGACTGTTGCTATTGCAGTGTAAACTGGAGGAAGGAAATTGTGTACTTGTGTAGTCAGAAACCCAAAAATGGCTACACGGTCACATTTGTTTAAAATTAATAAACGGTCCACAACAAGGACATCAGCCACATATCACATTTCTCTACATCTGTGTTTCTCAATGCAGGGCCAGTGCTTCTGGATGAGTTTGTGGACTGGCAGAAGCAGAAGGAAAAGCAAACTCAGTGATCAGTGTGCTGCTTCCATCCGGCACATCAGAAGAACAACTTGGGATACGGGGTGAAAACAAAAAAATATATATACAATGGGCAATAATGAACTACCCAAACCATGCATGCTAAACCACCAGTGCTACTCACATGTTCAGAATATTGAAAGAATGGCCAGCATTCCGTCTGTATGTTTTCTTGTTATGATGCAGATAAACCATACGCAAGCGATGCAGCGATGTGTACATATTATCTGGAGGGCTTTTTGTACTGGAGATTTAGTGGCTATTTAATGGTTTGGCTTCCAAGGCATGAGCAAGTTGCAAGTCTCGGTGCTGCGATGAAACGGTTGCGAAACTGATGTCATCTGAACTCCCTCTCGACGCCTACCATGACTATCGGTATATCGTGGTCGCCAGGCATCAGAAGCCATGTATGATTTGGACTTTTGCTTTAATGATTTTCCAGCACAACAAACAAAAACGACAAAACTTTTAGGTCTTAGTGAAAGTGTTTAATGTGTAATTTAAATTCTTACATTTTGGGAAAGTTCTTTTGTTGCCTAGTCAAGTTTCTAGGTGTAATAAAGCATATGGACTGTATGCTGTCTCAAGTGAATACATATATATGGATATATGTTTTTCTACTCGTCTCAGTCACATAAATTTCTGATGTACTTAATGCTTGAAGTTTACAAATTCCATGTTCCTCACATACATTATGACTATTTGACGAATCTTTTCGTCTTTCATCATCAACCAGTATTTAAAATAAATAAATAAGGCTGTTGGGTTCTGATAAAATACAATTGTGAAAAAAAGGGAAAATAATTTTTAAAAAAATTGTTTTTAGAGAATTATTTGACCTCTTATGAGAAGAAATCCAAAATTTGGCATTTCTAAATCATTGAGGAACAGTTCCCCACACATACACACGTTGGTGGAACAGGTTTATCCAAAGCTCAAAATCTGTGAAATTGATTGAGTACATGTGCTAACCCCAGTGGTAAATGACCCAAATCCTTGGGTTTGTCTTAAATGAAGTGGTTTATCTTTGTCATAGCACCTGGGGGAGGAGAGGTGGGAAGGAGGGGAGGAAACCCAGAAATATCACAATCGATTTTGAAGTTGCTTGAAAACTTAAAGCAGCAATTATGAACAGCTTGTATTTTGAAGAAGGACGAGATGGACAAGGCATTCCCCAAATCAATTTGAACTAAAGCTGAGAAATGTTGGGAATCCATTCATGTAAGATAAATCTGGAAAAAAAAGATAATATATCGGGTGTAATTAAATATTCACTCGACACATTAACATTTTGATTCACAATGAATTTTCATCGTTTTAGCTTTTGGTCATTTATTTATGTATTTATGTCGGGATTTTTAGCACATAGTTAATGTGGCTTTTATTAGATGAGGTGAAGACACGCAGCAAGCACTACACTGATCTGTTATCCAGTGACATGTGACGTGCCATATGGAGACCTGTATTCAGACGATGATCTTTCCTTGAAGACGAAAAGACAAGTTTATTGAGTTGCAGTACTTCGTGTGCAGTTTGAGGTTGAAACATGGCCCAACAAGTTGGATATCTTTACAAAGATTGAAGCCTTTCACAACAGGTGCCTCACAAGCATTTTACGTCTCACCCTCGGCCCAACAGTGGACGGGGCATATTTGCAGTGTACAAGTGTGGGGGGGGGGGGGAACAGTTTGGGCTGGAGGATATTCTTGCAGCCAGAAAGCTCCATTGGCTCAGTCAGTTTGCTTGGATGGAAGATGACCACATCCCAAAGAAGATCTTTCTTTTGGAATGTTTCTAAAGCATTACCCAGCATGTGGAACCAAGCTGAGATGGAGAGATAAAGTAATATGAGACCTAAAGAAGATTGATATTGATGAACGCAGCGGATTCCATGCAGCTCGACGAAGGTTCTTGGAGAACAAAATGCGAAGAGGGGTTAGATACCTGCACCAAGAAGAGATCGGTGAATGACCAAGTGAAACACGATGTTGCTATCCTTGCTGTTGCTCGGCATGAACATTTAACTGACATCAATTTCATGTGTGATACATCACATGTAGTTCAACAGCCAGTGGTATTTTTTTGTCCAACCTTGCATTGGAGGTCCCACATGGAATCTTCAGATCATGAACAATCAGAATCTGAATGAAGCCAAGCTGCCACCCTTGAGCGTTTTGTAGAAATTACTGGTTTCTATGGTAACCATCTCAGCCAGCTGAGTATTCGTGAGTAAACAAAAATCGTCATATTGCACAGACTAGTGCTTGTATTTCAGTCATTAAAATGTCGATTCATTTCTTTTCTGATATAGGGGAACTCGCCGTGGCTGGCGCAAAGATGGCGGCGTTTGCGGAGATAAAGGTGAGGAGATGGGGTTTCGGAGATGGCGAGATGTCGGTGGTGAAGGTGGTTGTTGTGGAGAAGGTGGTTGTTGTGAAGGCGGTTGTGGAGAAGGTGGTTGTTGTGAAGGCAGTTGTGGAAAAGGCGGTTGTTGAGAAGGTGGTTGTTGTGAAGGCAGTTGTGGTGGTTGAAATGCGGGTTGGTCCAAAATAAAGATAGCAAAAGAAAAACGGCTAACTGAAGATTCACAGCCCTGCACACGAATAATTTCCCATTAAACGTCGGTGGGGAAATCTATCTGAACACAGACTTGTCAACATAACTGATCTAAGGACCTATATGGTGTCCTGTGAATTTCCACAACCATAACACTACCCCCTCCCCTTTTTACTGACTCGTCCCGAGTCGTCAAATTTTCTTGTGCCCTCATGTGTAAGTTTCCCCTAGTACGATTTACCTCTGGATCCCTGAGTGCGACATTTGGTGTATTCGTGTCCCAAAAGTAAATAACCTACGGGCTGAGTAACTAACTAAACAAACTCACTCATGCAGATGACTTAATATAAATAAATTGCCAGCGCTAAGACACATGCAGGGGGAGCAAAACCAATTTACAATTTACCCTAACCTTAAACTTAGCCTTATACATTTTACACTAAACCATGGCCCAGGACTGATGGACTCTGTGGGGGAAAAAGGCACATAGCAATGTCAACGGTATTTTGAGGGTGAGCGCCCCCGCATGTCTTCGGGGCCTGTTCAAAAGGTCCCGTTGTCTGTCACAAAACCTTTTTATGTCTTCAGCTGCTGAAGGCAACTCACCCCAACCCGGCGGCTATGCGCTATCCCACAGGCCATTTCTGAAGCAGGGAGCCAGGCTGCTCAAATGCAGTCTCTGGCTCATGATACAAATGCAGGTATGAACACAATCCGCACATGGGCTGCACCAACACAGCCCCCGTGTGCGGCAGCCTGCAGGGCAGTCCCTGCAGAACACTGAATGGGCACCGACACAAGCAAACAAAAATGAGCGGTGCACGGGCTGCTCAATGCAGTCCCCTGGTGCGGCTGCCTACAGGGCAGTCCCTGCAGCTCGCGCGATGATCCTGGCGCACATGGTAATGGATGCAATGGGGCAAATGCAAAGAACAAGAAGAGCTAGCAGGCATGGGGTCATGGCAGAGGCAGGCAGACAAGGCATGGCAAGGCCGGGACAGGCCGTTTTAGCAAAACGCAGGCCGGCAGGTGAAGCTGGCCGGCCTCTTGTCTCGTTCAAGGAGGTTGGCGGAGGGAGTGCGGTGGTGCCGACCGGTCTGGAGGCGGGCTCAGACCTACTCAACTGTCTCCCTCCCAACCTATCGCCTTTGCCTGTCTCTGTCCATACCCACTCCCTTAATTTACAAACCCCAACCAATTTAGCCCCATCTTATTTTTTTGTTTTATTTTATTATTATTATTATTTTTTTATAATATGTCTCTCTAACCCCCTTTATAGTCTCTGTCCGGCTAACCTATCGTGTCTCCGAGCCTACTCCCAACCCCCATGTTCCCTTCCTGGAGGGGAATAAGGGAAAGCTGGCGTCCTGTGTCGAGGCCCAATAAGGCCTCAGAATGGCCTCCTCAGATCTCAGCAACCTACTTCACCACGGTGAGTCCAGCGGCCCACAACGAGAGCGAAGGGATGGATGGTGCGGAGGGGTACATCTCCTAACTACCCTAACATTTATTAACCTTAAACTACCCTGGGGCTTTCCAAAAGCACCTCTCGCTTAATCTATTGGTTCTACCAACCAAGATTCCCGTCGCCTGTGTTTGTGTATTCACAATTTTGGGCCTTGCCCTCAAATTTTCCTTCCGTGCCCTTGCACGGTCTCATGGCTGGGACGCGTGGCTCCCTTGACAGGAACTACCCTCTGCCGATTCTCCAACGATGGCACCCCCGGGCCCTGCAACTGCCTCCGAGCCGACCAGCTCCCTAAAACCTGGGGAGTGCCCTCCCTGGTTACTCCCCCTCGATGCTCACGTGGCAGGCCGGCGCTAGGGGCTCCTTCCCTGGGTGCCCGTGCCCACGACACTGGCCAATGGTGCCACGGGCCCCGCATCATGCGGGCCCACTCGTGCCCACTACGCTATCCCCGGCCCCCCTTGGGCCCTTGGCCTACCGCGGCCGACTAGCCGTTCGCAGCCACGCTCCCAGCCGTCAACAGGGCTCCTGCACCCCTCCAAATGGGTTTCGAGCCTACGTTCCCACCAACAGCAAAACGACCTCCATTTTGTCAATTTGACTAACGCACTAACTCACTTTACACTGATCCCGGAGTCCCTTGGGTGGGAATCACTCCTCCCCCCAATCACTCATCGCACGATGCATACCACATTCGTTCCATACACTCAGGCTCGCTGGCCCTCACTCACTCATCATGTTTCAATCCATCGCTCACATCGCTGAACACTGCCATTCTTCTTACTAAATCCCTCAACTAACTCGTGCTCCTTCGTCATCCCTTATATAGCACATTCCATTAAACACTACGTAGCTAAGCTACGTCTCCTCTACACACTCACAGTCTGTCCATGTCTCCATAAATCATTTCCCTTTTCCCATCCTAAATCTGAACTAAAATCCCTCTAACTAATCCATTCCATGGGCTCCATGAGGACTTATCCCTGCCCCATGAAGCCAGTCTAACTAAACGAACCCATCCCCCAAACTAGTTGTGTCCTGTGCCCCAGCCAGGTGGTCTCTCACGCCTGGCTAGGCTCGTGTACTCGCAGCAAGGCTCTGCGAGCCTTGCGCCTCTGCGGGAGCGACTGTCCCAGCTCCGGTTATTTCGGCAAGACGTAACCACGAGGGCATAAGATCGCCCTTGTAGGGTCTCAGGCGGTCCGCGTGGACGATCCGGGGGAGGGGTCGTAATCCCATTTTAATTTTGAGGACCACTTCGCTGATTTGCGCCAGGTCGACCCCCGGGCCCTGCCAAGGCGACGTGAGCTTCGGGCATCTGCCCTTCCTCCTCCGGGGGTTGAAGAACCAAATCTTCGCCCCCGGTGGGTACTCGCTCACCTGTTCCGGTGGTCGTACCTGCGCTTCATCTTCATACCCGCCTGTTAGAGCTGGTGGCGAGCGAAGGCATGGACTTTTTCCATGCCTTCCTCCAACCGACGGGCATAGCCCTCCCCTGGAGGTCTGTTGGGACACTCAGGCATCGGACCGCACAGCAATTTGATGGGGGCTCTCAGCTCCCGTCCGTACATTAACAGCGCCGGACTACAAGCGGTGGCCCCATGTTGGGATGCGCGATAAGCCATCAGGAGATGCGGGAGATGTTCGTCCCAGTCCTCCTGATTATCGGCGTTGAAGAGGGCCAGTTGTTGGATCAGGGTCCTATTGAACCTCTCCACCATGCCGTCAGATTGTGGTCTCAGGGGCGTTGTTCGGGTTTTTCGAATTTCTAGGAGTCTGCACACCTCCTTTAGTAACTCACTCTCAAAATTTCGCCCCTGATCAGTGTGCAGCTCCTCCGGAATCCCATACCGACATGCAAATCCTTCCACGAAGGCCGTTGCCACGACCCCTGCTTCCTGGTTGGGAAGGGCAAAAGCCTCCGGCTATTTGGTGAAAGAGTACATCATCACGAGGATGTATCGATTACCTTTGCGAGTGGGGGGCAGTGGTCCCAAAATGTCCATTGCCACTCGCTCAAGGGGGGCCCCAACCTGATGTAGTTGGAGTGGGGCCCTGATCCTCCGTGCCAGTCCCTTTTTGGCAGTACAAGCGCCGCATGCTCGACACCAGTCCTGTACATCGCGCCCCATGTTAACCCAATAGAACCGCCGGCGGACCCGAGATTTTGTTTTGGTCCTGCCTAAATGGCCGCCGGCGTGGGTACCGTGCACCTGTTTCAAAATTTGGGTCTTAAACCCATTAGGGACTATCACCAGCCAAGAAGTCCTCTCTGAAGGAATCTCCACCCACTTGCGATACAAGATGTTGTCCCTCATTTCTAGGGTCTTCCACTGAGCCCAGTACGCCTTTGTTCGCGCCCCGAATGGAGTGATCTCCTCCCCACTGGGCCTCTTGTTTTCTTGGACCCACTTGTACACTGGCCCTATCACGGGATCTTCCCACTGGGCCGTGCTCCACGCCAAACTGCCAAATTCCTCCCCTGCGGTTAGTGGCAAAGTTGGGCCTACCACCCGGGCCGGAAGGGCTGGGAGTTTCTGGGAGGTGTCTGCCAATTGGTCGCTCTCCTCATGCCTCGTGCAATATTTTCAGTTTTCTCCCAGACAGGGGCATCGAGAGAGCGCATCGGCATTCCCATGAGCCTTACCGGCTCTATGGGCCACACTGAAATCGTACTGCTGCAACTTTTCCAACCACCTTGCAATCTGGCCTTCCGGTTCCTTGAACCGTAAGAGCCATTGCAAGGAGGAATGGTCAGTCCGAACCAAAAATTTCCTCCCGTACAAGTACAGATGGAAATGGCTCACTGCAGACAGCATAGCCAATAGCTCCTTGCGAGTAACGCAATAATTTCGTTCGGGCCTACTCATGGCCCGACTGTAATACGCGATCACTCTTTCCACGCCCCCCTGTGTCTGAGACAAGACTGCCCCCAATCCTTTCTGGCTTACATCCGTGTCCAGGGTATACATCCCGTCATCGGCGGGGTATGCTAAAACGGGTGTGGATGTCAAACACCCCTTTAATTTGAGGAAGGCCTGATGGCATTCCCCTGTCCAATTAAATCTCAACCCCTTCTCCGTTAACCAGTGAAGGGGCCTGGCTATCTCCGCAAAGTATGCCACAAAACGCCGGTAGTAGGAGCAAAGACCCAAAAAACCCCGCACCTGTTTAACATTCGTAGGTACGGGCCACTCCTCGACCGCGGTAATTTTCCCTGGGTCGGTTTTCACCCCCTCGCAGCCTATCACATGTCCGAGAGAGGCCACCTCTGTCGCGAACAAAGTACATTTCTCCGGGCTCAATTTCAGCCCTGCCTGCCTGAGGTGCCCAAACACCTGGTCCAAATTGGCTATTGCTTGGGGAAATGTTCTAGCGTGTACCAGGATGTCATCCAGGTACACCAGGCATGATTGCCATGGCATACCGCCTAGCACACGCTCCATCAGTCTCTCAAAGGTGGCGGGGGCGTTGCACAAACCGAACGGCATTACAGTGAACTGATACAGTCCCTTCCCTGTAGAAAATGCCGTTTTCTCCTTCCCCGTCTTATCCATCTCCACCTGCCAATACCCACTCTTGAGGTCCGAAGTTGAGAACCATTTGGAGCCTGAAACGGCGTCGAGGGTATCGTCAATTCTAGGCAGGGGATAGGAGTCTTTGAGTGTCACGTTGTTTAGCTGGCAATAGTCCACGCAGAAACGGGTGGTCCCATCCTTCTTTTTGACCAGCACAACCGGTGACATCCAAGGACTTCCCGAGGGCTCAATGACACCTGCATTGAGCATCTTTTCTACCTGTTCATCAGCCTCCTCTCTTTTGCTCCATGGGAGCCGTCGAGCAGGCTGACGGACAGGCCGGGCCCCATCCGTGTGGATCTGATGTTTCACCAGGCCCGTACGTCCAATATCCTCGGGTGACAAGAAGAAGATTCCCATATGTCAGTCGACCAGTTTGTGTAAGGCCTCCCGCTGGGCATCCTTCAAATCTACACTACTCCGCTTTACCATCTCTCAAATGGGATCGGGCCAATTCCTAACAAACTCTGGAGACCCCCTCCGGGGCCGGTCCGGCTCGATGTTATCGTCCCTCAGCTCTGCGACTTCTACCACTGGGGTGCAATCTGCCACCTTCGTGACTCGTTTAATAGTGCGTGGTTCCGTGCTGACATTTATTACCTGAACAGGCACGATAGGCCCGTCGGTGTTTACTAGGGTGCGGCCCACGACTACACCCGGGGTTGATTGCCCCGCCAGTAGTTCGGCCAGGCCGCAGGAGCCCTGCCAGGTTGGGTATGCCCGCCACTGGGCCGGGACCACTGCCTCGGCACCCGGGGGAATGATCACGGAGTTGGGAGCCTCCAGTTCTACCCTCTCATCTGTGTCCATACCCCCCAATGGCAATTCTTCACCACCCAACTGCATGACTCCTCGGCCTAAGTCGATTTTGCACCCACCGGCGGTCAGCACATCCAACCCTATTAGGCATGGGTCGCACACCTTCGCCACCCAAACCTCTATTTTTCTTTTAACAGTGCCCAATATAAAGGGCACGAAACCACGCCCTATGATGGGGGCCATTGCCCCGGTAGCTAGCTGCAAACTATGATTTTGCAGACGGTGGATCTCATCCCACCCGTCCGCACTCAAATCAAGGACCACAGGGCTGATGATCGTGGCACTTGCTCCTGTGTCCACAACGGCGTCTACCCCTACGCCGGCAATTTTGCACCGAATTGTCAAACTACCATTGCCAATTTGGCCACAATTGATGACCTGTCGCAGCTCTGAGGGCTCTTCTCCATCTGGGTCTGCCGAACACGTCCCTGCATGTTCGGCACCTTTTAGTTTCCCTGGGACTGGTGGGGGTCTTTTCAACCTCCTCCTTTACCTGCTCTATTCCCCTTTCGTTCTCTGATAATTCTTCTTCTGTCTTTTCAAACTGTTCCCTCGTCTCTCTCGTGTTTTTCTACTCGTACTCCCATTTCCTGCGTCTTTGTCTCGGCCTCCCGACCTATTTTTTTAACCATCTCCGTCATCTCTTCGTGTCTCGTTTTCACACTCCTTCTTTACGGCCTCCAATCCCTTACTTGTTTCCCGCTGATCTTCTTTTAATTGTTCTATCGTCGTCGTGTGCTTCTCCATTTCCCCCTTTATTTGATTTGGTCTTGCCCTTCTTGTACTTTTTCCATCCCGTCCAATCATTCTTATTTTTTCCGTCATTTCTTCCTTACCCGCCTCCGTCGCAGACCCCACACCTTCTACACTCCCTTTCAACTCGTTCACTTACTTTTGTATCGTGCCGACATCTTTCGCCATTTTGCCTGTTGCTTCCTTCGTTTATTTCTTTAATGCCTCTTGCCCAGCTTGGAGATTCAGACCCATGCGCTGCATCTCACCCCGCATTTCTTTCATTCGTTGCGCATTTTCATCCATGTTGTTATTCATGCCATTTTTCATTTCCTTCATTTCGTTGGTCGCTTTGTGTGCATTTTCTTTCATTTCCCTCATTTCGTCTGCGTTTACTTTCATTTCGTTTTTCATTTCTTACATCATTTGCATCAACATTTCCCCCACGCGGCTGAATTCAGCCGACCCTGACGAAGCTGAATCACCTCAGTTGGTCGTGGCTTCGTTGGGGACCGGGGAGGGATTTTGACGTAGGAAGGGGGGGGGGGTGTCATACACCGTGGCCTCCGCCGCTGCGCCCATTTCGGACTCTCGGTTTGTTTGCAGGGGGTGTTCAACCTACATATTAATGTCCTGCACGGGGATTTCGTCCTGGGCCATAGATTCTAACATTTCTAAATCCATCTCTAATCCCTCCTGCCCCTGTTCGCCTTGAACTGCCATCTTGCGTACCGGTAATAAAAAACTTGAAAGCCCGGAATTTAATGGGAACGGAGGGTCGCTCTACACACCCTTGATCCGATTCCCGTTAATTTAGTGTGGAGACGGAGGGGTTTGAATCCCACTCCTGACACCAGTGTTGTGGTTACCACCCTTTTGGCGTGCGGGCGACCGCTTCTAACCAATGGCGGCCGCTCTCCCCCACTGAACGGACAAACCTAGTCGCAGCTTTCGGATCAACGCCGAAATCCAGCTAAGGGTGTATCTTTAATCACACCGAAAATCAGCCAGCTATACTGTCCGTGCGTGACAGGGTCCGATCGCCAAATTGTCGATTTATCTAATTATGCACGCAGACAGAAATGCCGGGTATTTACACCTCGACGGGACCTGTTTGGAAACGAGCCGCTAAGCAGCTCGCTCCGTTTGCGATTTGCTGAGCGGTGTATATCGCCAAGCCCCGCCGGATCCGATTCTTTTATTGGTTAGTAACAACCAGCTATATTCCGAACTTAATTATGGCAGTTCAATTAGGGAAAGGATGCAACGAACGGGTTAACATTTAAACAATGACGTTTATTTCACACCCGTAAGCAGTCATGCAGTCATGTATGCAACCAATGCACGTATGCAATCATGCAGTCATGTATGCAACCAATGCACGTATGGGACAAAACACAAGCAAGAAAAAGAACTACAACCATCTATTTATTATGTACACACATGCACTTAACAGTTCTACTTAAAGACATGGCGCCACAACGTTCATTCAAAGAAAACCCTGGAAAGAAAAGGGCAAGAACTGGGCCTCGTGGGCCTTTAATAGTTCACGGAGCTGTGAAGACCGAAAAAGCTCCAAGAGGCCGCGCCGGTTACCTGCCGCCTCCGTGGTGACTCGCTGGGCTCTCCTCGACATCCCGTCCACACGGCAGCTGGCGTGGGCGTGGCCCAGGCCTCGTCGTGCGGCCCGGTCGATCGGGCCTAGTCGACAACGCCTCAGAGGAACGGACGGGCCTTTGCTCTTTCAGAGTTGATGCTCTCTTAAGAGCCCGTCCGTTCCTCAGCATCGTTTGGACTGTCCCGGGGCCCGATCACCTCGGACCGTTATGCTGCTGGTTGGCGACTCCTCCCGGGCCTCTCTTCAGTGACCCACAGTTTGGCCACGGCACGGCAGGCTGCGCTCCAGGCTCCCGTCTCCTCTGCTCTCTCCAGCTCCTCACGGACTGCAGACTCCAGGCTGACCCAGCTCCCAACGAGACTCCACACAACTCCCCGCTTGGCGTCTCTGCGCGTCTTTATATTGGGTCCGTGAGGCGAGGTTTTGATCTCCGATCTCTCACCTCTGACCCCCCGCTGACTCCGCCCCTTTCGATCTTTTGATCCGATTTCGACGCGAAGCTCGGAGAAAGCGGACGTGGCAGAGATCATCAGCCCCACGCGGACGTTGTGGAAATCACCGGCCCCCGTCCTAACAGGGAACCCCTGCGTCTGTCGGCAGTGATGCCGTTCGTGGGGAACTCGCCGTGGCTGGCACAAAGATGGCGGCGTTTGTGGAGATGAAGGTGAGGCGATGTTGTTCGTTGTTGAGATGTGGTTTAGGAGATGGCAAGATGTCGTTGTGGTGAAGGTGGTTGTTGTGAAGGCAGTTGTGGAGAAGGTGATTGTTGTGAAGTCGGTTGTGGAGGTGGTTGTTGTGAAGGTGGTTGTGGAGAAGGTGGTTGTTGTGAAGGCGGTTGTGGAGAAGGTGGTTGTTGTGAAGGCGGTTGTGGTGTTTGAAATGCGGTTGGGCTAAAATAAAGATAGCAAAAGAAAAACGGCGAACTGAAGATTCACAGCCCTGCACACAAATAATTGCCCGTTAAACATCGGTGGGGAAATCTATCTGAACACAGACTTATCGATACAACTGATCTTAGGACCTATATGGTGTCCTGTGAATTTCCACAACCGTAACAATATGTTGACTAATGTATTCTGAACAATTCTGGATATGGAGCCACTCGAGATTTTGCCTTGGTCAGCTTTGGCTGACCAAGGCACAATCTTGGGTGGCTCCACATCTAGAATTGTCTGGAATACATTATTCTACATGTGTACCAATTTGGGTGCTTTTATGCAAATTTGAACAATTAATCTGAAATATCAGACTACACTGCTGGACTAGTGGGGGGAGAGGGAGGAGGAGACTTTGAAAGAATCAGAATGCATGTGGAGATCACTTGGAACAGCTGCCTCTGCTATCCTGTTGACCAACTAACTGCAGGTTGTTTTCCATACCTGTGGTTAAAGTGGTGTACTCATGAATCTCCTTCTTACCTGCTCATCTTACCACATTGAGTTTCCAGTTTAATCCATATCTTTATAACTTGCAAAAATTGAAGACTTTTTTTTCAAGTACATATAATCAGTTGGTCATGTGTGTTATTCTGTTTTTGTTTGTTTGTCTGTTTGTCTGTTTGTCTGTCTGTATGGTTTAAAAGTGTGACCTGCACGCAATTGACAATCTTCATGAAACGGTGGAGTTGGCCAATTTATTTTGATGTAGGTGAAAAGGTCAACATAGGCCAAAGGTCAACAACTGTCATTTCTATAGTCCTCAATTTTCATCCGCTTCACTTGGAATTTGAACAGGATTTGCATATCAGGACAATGAATTCAACCAATTATTGGTTGAGGTCAACATAGGCCAAAAGGTTAATGGTCAACAACTTCGGTGATATTTCTAAAATCCTCAATTTTCATCCAATTCACTTAATTTCAACAGGGTTTAAGAGGTCATTGAATTGAACCACCATTTATTTTATGGTCAAATTTGTATTGGGGATTTTACTTGTATTGTGCTATGCACAATGTCTTTCTCGTTTCATTTTCTCTCACCTTCCTTATGCTTGTCTTTTTTTCTTTTTATTTTGCCTATGTCATCAGAAGTTCTCATCCATTTTTATCCCGTGTGCGTGAAATGAAAAGCCAGGTTAAGCAATTGGTTCATTTTGTCCGTCTGTCCACAAACATCAGTTTATGATCGAGGAACAACTTAATGTCAATTGAATGTTCGATCTTGAACACAAATCGGAAAACGAACCTGCAGTTAAGCAGTGCTTTGGCTCTGAATTCATCCTGATCGTGCATATGCAGAAAGGAGTGAATCTTTTTCAAAAACTGAAAACCATTCCAAACAGGAAACTTCCTGTTTTTAACCTGTCAAAGGACACAAACAAGTGCAAAGAACTAATTTAACGTGTTGAATAAGCTTGGTGTAAGAGACACTGTTTCAATGCAGTAAACTTTTAAAGGTTGAAAAAAAATTTAACTTTTTTTAAATTTAATTTAACCTTTAACACTTTCATTTAATTTCAATTGAATTATCTATTTGAACATGAGAACATAAATTGACTTTTTGGCACCTTAAGAACCTTTCCGTTTTGCAGTACTTGGACAAAATAATACCGCATTCTATGTCATGATGACCAATCAAATTTGTTGCTCGCAGACCTTGTCCACGTTCTTGTTTCTCAAGACTGGGTAAAGTGTTTGATGAACATGTTTTTAATGAGACTTCCAAGGAACAGAGGCAGTCGGATCTGCTGCTAAATTGCTGTTTTTATAAAAAGGTCAATGATTGCCATTTTAAAATAAGTGCTTAACTTGCTCAGCACAAAAAAGCAACTTCTTCCGACCAAGTATCGGAAAGCGCATCGTTTTAAGGCCTCATTTCTATTACTCAATGAATCAAGACCGTCTTTGTGTAAAATTTCAGGTCGATGAAGGGAATAAATTGTTCAACGTTAACATCGAGGATGATGGGCTTTACAAATGGATAATAACATGGGATTACAATGTAAAAGAAGACATTTTATTTGAGATTAGCAGAGAGGAATGCTGTGACAATCTGATAAGCAGAGGGGTGCAGAACTATTCGACAGTGGATGGAATTTTCTGCAGTGATGCATTCGATTTTCTGTTGTCGAAGACACGTTATTTATATACACTGCCTTCAGAAAATATTCACACACCTCGACTTTTGTCACATTTTGTTGTGTTACAGCCTGAATTTAAAATGGATTAAATTTACTTTTTTGGTCACCGATCTACACAAAATACCCCATAATGACAGTGAAAAAGTGTTTTTAGAAATATTTACGAATTAATTGAAAATGAAAAGCTGAAATGTCTAATTTACATAAGTATTCATCCCCCTGAGTCAAGACCTTATAAAAGTGCCTTTGGCAGTGATTACAGCTTCGAGTCTTCTTGGGTACGTCTGGATCAGCTTTGCATATCTAGATTTGGGGATTTTCTTCCTTGCAGAATAGCTCGAGCTGTCAAGTAGGATGGAGCGTGTCGGTGAACAGCAATTTTCTAGTCTTTCCACAGATTCTCAATGAGATTAATGTCTGGGCTTTGGCTGAACCACTCAAGGATTTTCACGTTCTTGTTCTGAAGCCATTCCAGTGTTGCTTCGGATGTATGCTTGGGGTCATTGTCCTGTTGGAACATAAATCTTCGCCGCAGTCAAATCTTTTGCACTGAAATAGGTTCTCCTCAAGGATTTGCCTGTATTTGGTTCCATTAATAGTTTCCTTTATCCTTACAAATCTCCCAGTCCCTACCACTGAAAAGCATCCCAAAAGCATGATGCTGCCACCACTATGCTTCACAGGATGGTGTTCGATGGATGATGAGCTGTGCTCGGTTTCTGCCAGACGTAGTGCTTTGCATTCAGGCCCAAGAGAGTTCAATTTGGCTCATCAGACCACAGAATCTTTCACCCCATGCTCTCAGAATTTTTCACGTTCCATTTTGCAAACTCCAGGTGTGCTGTCATGTGCCTTTTTCTCAGGAGTGGCTTCCTTCTGAATGCTCTCTCCTAAAGCCTAGATTTGTGAAGTGTTGCAGAGATTGTTGTCCTTCCGACAGGTTCTCCCATCTCAGCCAAGGAACTCTGTAGTTCTGTCGGGGTGGTCAATTGGGTTCTTGATCACCTCCCTGATCAAGGTCCTTCTTGCCCAGTTGCTCAGTTTGGTCGGACAGCCAGCTCTAGGAAAAGTCTGGGTAGTTCCGTATTCTTTCCATTTCCTAATGTTAGAGCTTTCCCATTTCCTAACAGCTTTCCTGTTCTTGGGAACTTTCAACACGAAAAATTGTTTTATACCCTTCTCCAGATCTATCCCTCCTCACAATTCTATCTCAGACTTCTACGGACAGTTCCTTGGATTTCATGGTGGAGTTTCTGCTCTGAGATGCACTGTTAACTGTGGGACCTTATATAGAAAGGTGTTTCTTTCTAAATCAAATCCAATTAATTGAATTGGTCACAGGTGGACTCCAATCAGGTTGTAGAGACGTCTCAAGGATGATCAAAGGAAATTGGATGCACCTGAGCTCAATTTGGAGTGTCATCGCAAAGGCGTTGAATACTTTTTGATAAACCACATTTCAGCTTTTCATATTTTATTGATTTGTAAAAATTTCTCAAAAAAATCCACTGACAATGGGGTATTTTGTGTAGATCGGTGGCAAAAAAAAAAAATCTCAATTCAATCCATTTTAAATTCAAGCTGAAACAACAAAATGTGAAAAGATCAAGGGGTGTGAATACTTTCTGAAGGTAATGTGTCTAAAGAACAGAAATGATTCGAGAAGACCTTGAGAGACACTAAACTATGTCAGGTCATCTCCCTTCCAAAAGCATGATATTTTCTACCCCAGTTAACCCTCCCGAAGCCTACCTCTTTCCAAGTTTCCAGGTTTTCCTTCTTGAGTTTGCTAAATTGTTTTATCCATCTTTCCACTCATGGGTCCTTCCCCAAATCTCTTTTGTCCAAGTCTCTCTTGACCCTGCTGTTGGTATGATTCCTTTTGCTCTTACATCATCATCCATTGTATGTTTTAGCTCCTCCACAAGCTTTAACTTTGTATACAAAAACAAATGAAAGGTACCTTTCCAACACAGGTCACTCAGACCTGATTCCATCAACGTTTACACATTCTCGAATGTAGAGCGCACACACACAAAACCGTACATAGCATTTTTGCCGAATTTATTGAAAAAAGTGCATTTCTTATTATAATTTACAATATTTGTATACTTCTAAATACCATTTAATCCCAAATCAATCCCCTTTTAAAACAAACAAAAAAAAAGTACAAAATTTATTCGATAAGGTCATGTACGACAAATTCATCACGCAAGCGTGAAGCATTTGGTGCAAACATCCTCAACGTAGGTGAGACGCATCCACACTGCCTGGATGTATGTGTAGGCCAACCCTCAAAAAAATAAAAATAAAGGGAACAAACAAATACCGGCTTGGGGGCACAAATTGCACTTTCCACCGCTCAGATCTCAAGACGGGGATATGCGTGAACGCGGAAGGAGCACACTTCAGAAAGAAGAGCACAAGCAGCCAGATGTTGCTGCGACAAATGGAAAGACTGGAGCTCGATTGGTGGCACCGAGCAGGCTACGCTCGGTGTTAACTAATCTCCTGCATGGGAAAGCAACAATTCGAAGTACTGCAATCAAAAACATGCGAGATAATTCCAGCAGTTAGGAAATAGACATAAAGACCTTACTATTCACAATTAAAAATTTTTTTTTAATTAAGAAACAAAAAAAAATTTATGCTTTTCATAGATTAATCGGTTTGGGCCCCCATCATCCCCCTACTCCCCTTGCAAATACCATTCTGAAAACCTGACCATCAACTTGGAGTTTATTTTCAGTCCTTGAAACCCAAAGTGAAACGACTATAGGAGGTGTACACGGCCCGAACAGCGTGGGTCTGAAAAACAGCTCACCTGATGAAAAATAAAAAAAAAGATTCCACACAAGGATACTTTATAAAAACCGAGTTGCCAATCAGGTGCCACCCTTCCCTCACACACAAATAATTTTTTTGTCACACCTCAGAATTCTTCAAAACTCAAGGAAGTAACCACCGGTACAACGTAAAATCTAACTGTAAACCCAATGAGAATGCTTTTTCTTGCACTTGTATGGTCCATGTTATGGGAAGTCTCGTAAAGACCAAATGGTGCGTGATCACCTAATCGGCTTCAAACATCCCAGTAAGTAATGTAATAGCATGCACAACACCCAATGATCAAATATGTATCCATGCTTGCAAGAACAAGCCAACACCAGACCTGGTGGTGTAATGGTTAAAGCATCCTTTCAGAGTCTGGGAGGTTGGTGGTTCAAACCCCTGACAAATCATATCAAAGACTTCAAAAATAGTACATGCTGCTTCCTTGCTTGATGGTCAGCATTTAAAAGGTTGAGCATGGACAATCCCCAAATGTTGGCATCCACGGGGAGAAGGAAATTCATCCCAAGAAGATGCCCTGCTGAGTGCGGTGAGAAAGGTGGCGCCATTGTTGCGGTGTTGCTGATACCCATAGTATCCCGAAACGTGATAGCACTTACCCCAAACTCAGTGTGTGTGCGTGTGTGTGTAGCTCCACTGTGAGCCTTAGATCCAATTTTAAAAAAAACAAAATGAAGGTGGAATTTCAAGGAAGCTCTGCTCGAAATTTCCAAGTGGATGCTTAGGGCTATTTTATGTGAATATTTTGCTTCATGTATTAGCCAAGATGCAACAATATGCTTGGTATCCTTAAGCTTCAAATGCCATCTCCTTTCCACACCTGGAAAAGCCCTTGCAAGACCTCAACCCCACAGAATAACAGATACCACAAAAGTACAGCTGTGAACGACATGGACTCATGGGACCGACTACTGTCAGGGCAGCGCCCATTTCGTTGCACAATCTGTTAATTTTCTGGCCTTCGAATAAAATTTGGCTCCAAGTTTGTTTTTCGACAAATCATGTTGCTCGATTCAAAATCGATTCCTACCATGAATGAACAAGCTATTTTCCCTTGCAGTTTCAGGAACAATATGTCAGCATCCCCTTCCGAAGCACAGCATGAAATGGTAAGACAAGCTGATCTGACTGCAAAGATCGGTCCAATTCCTGTGCTTTATATCACCGCTATTTGATGCTGGTCTAGTTATCAGATGGATGCAATCTTGTTTCCTCATGTTCACTCTTGTTCATGTTCGTATACAAGAACTCCCACATTTGCAGAAACAAGCAGTTCATGGTTCGGATCATCATGAATCCACCACTTCTCGTGAAACAAGTACGCCATCTTAAATGTGAAGAGTGTGGTGATGGTGATTACTGAATTATTCGGATGCTGGACAAGCATTCCAAAGGTTGTCTGTTTATTTCCAGGTGAAGATGGCAGTATCATCGAAGTGGATTCTTCATGAGCATCTCAAGGGGAAAAAAAATAGCTCGTGTCAGGAGAATTACCATGTCTGTACACAATTGTTGGGAAAAACACAGACCTTCACATGTAAGGAGCAATCATCTGATCCAGTCCTTCATGCGATACGAATCCACATCTGTGATCGACTCTTGGTGTCAAGGTAAATGGGTATGGGCACAAATATAGTGCCACCCAAAACCCCTCGATATGAAGAGAGATGTTTTAAAACAATGATGAGCTCCATCCATTTCAGACATCGAGGTGAAATGGCTTTGTCAAGCTAGTTCCAAAGGTTTACGTTTTGGACATCAGCAGCATGTTGAAATCTGACAGTACATTTTACCTGCAGCATTCTCCGAAAATAAGGCTACATATGAGTACCATCAATCGAGTTTCTGACAAGTCCTGGTTTAATCAAAACGATGGGGTGTTTCACAAGTTAAACAACACCTTTTCAACAGTTGTGGCAAGGTGACCAAAAAAAAAACGAAAACACTTGGTCAAATAGTGTTCGAGCATGTAAGGTACATGTATGTGATCAAAAGGGGTTTGTGCATGTGAGATAATGCTAGGCTATTAGATTACTTCCTCGATCAATCGCAGCAGGTTTTGAATTATGCAGTTCACCTTAATGTGGCACCAAGAAACGAGGATCTACAAGTGAAAGGAAAAGCATTCAAACTCAATGAAGATTTTGATATTACAACGCAAGTCACTGCTTACTTCTGCATTCCTGATGGGACTATATTTTGGGCCTCAGTGGTCGACATCCAATTCCCTTGACCACTAATAGAAGGATGTGGATTTTTTTTTCCACTATCTTGAGCACAATTGAGCGAGAGCATCTCAAGGTGGTGGGGTCGTCTTGTCAGGGTAAGAGGGGGCCTTTGCAAAAAAAAATAAAATAAAATCACCGGGAAAATCTTATCGGTCACCGCCATATCGATGATCTACAAATCCCAATTATTCGCCAGAAACTCGAGGCATTATGAGTACACGTCGTTAAAACAAAAAGGTTTATAAAGGCGTTTTCAGGCTCAAGAATAAACATCCACAATTCTTGCAACATAAACAACGGCTTGCATATGTTCCACGTCAGTATATTCACACATTCTCCGCAAATGCAACGCACGAGGAACCTTGTATGCAGCATTTTATCGACTTTTTTCCTGCCAACATTATTTATCTCACATGAAGGGTAAAGTAAATTACTGCCAGACAACATAATTATTAGGCATGAGAAATGGAGACCACAGTAACAGTGGGGATTATCAAAGGTGAAATGACGAGGTCGGAGTATAAATAAACAGGCAAAGGACTGCATCGGCATGGCAGGTGCATCACTAAGAAAGGTTTTTTTTGTTTTTTTTTTGCAGGTTGACAAATAAAAGGAAGGTAATGTAAAAGCCACCTGGGCTCAACCTTCGTGCCATTAACAAGTAAGCTATGAGGGATACCACGAAGAACATCTGTTACCTGATGAGCACAACCTTTTCAACACAAGTTAGGAAACGACGGTCGTCACGATTGATATTCTCCATGTTGTTATCGTGACGATTTGTAAATACGAAACAGTTTGGACGAAAAGCAGTTTTTAAACCACTCGCCCCGCTTTTTCCGATTTCTTTTTTAAGAAATTTTTAAGATTTCTTTTTTTTTTTGGCTGGTGCCATCGAGAGCACCTTGCCCTGAAGAAGACCAATGTGGTTGCAAAAATAAGGATGGGAACCCCCCCCCCCCCCAAAACAACAATAACGATAACACAACAAATTGTTAGCCGATATCATTTTCTTCATTTGTACTTGGCTCCGTTGTTCGGTATTAACCGACCTTTAGAAGGAATTTTTAAACTGCCATTGTTAGCGGCTCGAGCTGCAGAACTCGAACTTGCCAATGCTCCCAAATCGTAAAAAACCAAAATACCCCAAAAACTGAAAAATGGGATAAATGTACTAAACGGACAGACTAAAGGAGCAGACAGCTTGTAGTCTCTAATGAAGAGCATCTTCATTGTGCAACACCCTGCAAAAGCCATTCATGGACACATGGAAGAACGTGTTTGTCGACCTTTCGGAGGGATTCGCGTAATGACTTTTTTTTTTTTGCTCCCACACATCTCTCACTCCCTCGACTGGTAAAACAGGATGTAACCAGACTCAGAGTTTTTTGAGACATCCGTTGTCAGGCCATAGAACTCTTCAATAGCTTGTGGGTCTATTTTCTGCCAACAAAGAGGGTGAGAAAAAAAAAGGGAAGGAAAACAAATTGTGACGAAAGAGTAAAAGGTTTGGCAATAAGGCAGAGAAAAGTTAAAATAATACAACAAGACACCTGGCGCCAGAGACATCTGCCATCTTGTATGAACCTACAAAATGTATCGCTCAGAGATTTTTTTGCACTCATTAAGGTGTGTCAATGTTTTGCAGGGAGTTTTTTTCATTGGGATAAAGCGATGAAAGCGACGCCGTTACGGAATTGGGGACGTGCACGGAAAAGCCAGCAAGTGCAGTGTGCATGGTCTGCGGTGCAGGCAGGAATTGATAGATGATGTGGAGGTGATGTTATAGCTTACGTTTGTACTGAGGAAGACTAAACGAGACTGAAAGGTCGAAAAAAGGCTCAAGGAGAACATTGCAGCCTCCTTCTTGCCTTGCCTGCTGTTAGTTGGTTAAAAAGAGGTTTGCATATGCGGCAAGCCAAACCATTGTTCAGTGTGGATAACACCAGTCGACCAAAAATGCATCTTCATGTTAAAGGCACATGGCTTACACTGCAGGAGGTAAAATGTACAGCAAGGGACACAGCGAGCTTGGAAAATGGCTAATAGGGTCGAGACAGGGCATATGATGCACTTGCAGATTTGTGTCTTTTAAACATTTGACCTAACTGCGAGTTCCCTTTATAATTTGCAATCCTCCTTTTGGGTGGGTGCACAAAAAAAAAAAACCTCATTGTGCTGCCATGATGTGCACACATCTCACATGTACTCACCTCAACAATGTCATCATCAAACAGGAGCCAAAAACCATGGCTTTTCACTATTGTGATGTAATGTCCTCTGTTGGGGCCGCTGTGTTTGGAGGGGAAAGAGAGAACAAAAAAAAAAGTTTAAAAATAACCTTACAGCAAAATCAACTAAGTAATAAGTGCCTTAATATCTTGCAAAGCAAACAACAACAACAACACGAGAAAGCGTCTCAAAATGCAAACCCGTCTGCGTCTGTTTTCCATTCAAACTAAACTTGATGAAAACAGCAGCTAAGAAATTGTATTAATTGGTGTTTTCCATATTCTCATAATAAAGGTTTGTTGAAAATTTGATGACAAAGGTTAGGGAGCAAATCCAGTTAACAGAGGCCTGGACACGGACTCTTCCCAGAGAGGTGTGTGTACCTGAGTGCGCACAGTGCAGGGTGAAGGTGAGTCCTGCACGTAAGATGCTTGTGCTGGAGCCGCCATGAGCGAGGGTGAAAGTGAGCATGAGTGTACGAATGCAAGTGTGAGAACGGCACTTATGAGTGAAATTATTAGAATGGACTGAGAGAAACAAGCAGGAATGCCAGCAGGGGAACCACCATCAGACAAATTTGATATGGTGAGAACCAGGATGGCACCACACTGAGTAAGCGAGTACGGCTCTGGCTCGGGTTGAGCTGAGGGGCAATTGGGGGGTGCGGTAGGCATGCACGCGAGCCCCTTGAGCATAGATAGGAATGGAAGGTCACGCTCCCTCAGGATATTGTGGAAGACCGAGCACTTCACCTCAACTCATTTATTACCTCCGCCACCGAAGGTGAAGGAGGTTATGATTTCACCCGTCTGTCCGTTTGTTAATTGCCGGAATCCTTCGGATTTCGGCAATTATGTTGGTCGGTTGTGTGTGTCATTCTGTGTGTCTGTCTGTCTGTTTGTGTGTTTGTTTACCCTGTAGCAGCCACACCGTTTCAGCGATCATGACCAAACTGTGTACAGACGTCGGCCATGGTCCAACTTAGACACTTGTCGTTTTTGGTGAATCTAGGTCAAAGGTCAAGGTCACCGAAAAACCGAAATTCATATTTTCGCAACAACGTCCGCTAAAATGGTTGTATCGACTTCAAACCAAATCCAAACTGTGCATCTTCCAATTCTGCATCCAACCATATGTCTCATTGGGGTGTCACACCAACACCCTTCTTAGCGGTCGGGGGTCGAATGTCAGGGGGGGTCGGGTCAACACTTTCAAATTGCGATAAAAACGCCATTTCAAGTCCGATTGACTTCCAAGTTATGATCATGACCAAACTAAGTGCTATAACTCATTAAACAGTAGCACTATCGATTTATAAGAACCAAATTGATTTCCAGGTTTTTGTTTTTTTCAGAGATCATGGAGATATGACAAAGTTATTCTGGCAATTCCTTGCTCAACGAGCAATTTCATTTGTTTGTTTGTGCGCAGGATATCTCAAAAAGTTGTTGATGGATCCGGATGAAATTTTGTGGACATGTTGGGTGTGTGACAAGGATAAAATTATTGGATTTTGGTGAAGATCCAGATCTGGATCTGACTACTAGAATTTTAAAGTGATTCTTCATCATTGAGAGATTGGGCCAAAAACTATATATAGCACAATATCTTAAAAAGTAGTGGACGGATTCGGATGAAACTTGGTGGACATGTAGGGTTTGTGACAAGGAAGAAATTATTTGATTTTGGTGAAGATCCAGATCCGGATCTGATAATTTTTTCAAGTGATTCTTCACCATAGAGAGATAGGACTATACCGATATATGGAATGATCTCAAAAAGTTGTGGCCGGATTCAGATGAAACTTGGTGGACAGGTTGGGTGTGCGACCACGGCAAATTGATTTGATTGTGGTGAAGATCCGAATCCAGATCAGACTCCTAGAATATTTAAGGTGATTCTTCAACGTTGAGAGATCGGGCCAAAAATGATACACACACTACATGGCCAAAAGTATGCGGACATCCCTTCTAATTGGTGGATTTGGCTATTTCAGCTACACCCATTGCTGACAGGAGTATAAAATCAAGCACACAGCCATGCAATCTCCATAGACAAACATTGGCAGGGGAATGGGCCGTACTGAAGAACTCGGTGACTTTCAACGTGGCACAATCATAGGATGCCACCTTTCCAACAAGTCAGTTCATCAAATTTCTGCCCTGCTAGAGCTGCCATGATCAACTGTAAGTGCTGTTATTGTGAAGTGGAAATGTCTCGGAGGAACAACAGCTCAGCCGTGAAGTGGTAGGCCACACAAGCTCACAGAACGGGACCGCCGAGTGCTGAAGTGCGTAACACGGAAAAATCGTCTGTCGTCGGTTGCAACACTCACTACTGTGTTCCAAACTGACTGGAATCAACGTCAGCACAAGCACTGTTCATCGAGAGCTTCATGAAATGGGTTTCCATGGCCGAGCAGCCGCACACAAGCCAAAAGGCCCAGTCACACTTTGACGTTTTAGCCAGCTTATGCCGATTTTTGAAAAATTTGTCTAAAACGCTGGCACACGTCGTGTACGTTATGGGTAAGTTTTGGAAACATTGAGAGCACGCTGAAAAACACTGCCATACGTCGTAGTACGCTGGCTTTCATCGTTGTACTTTGCGGTTGTCCTCAAATTTTTTCATGCCTGAAATTTTACGACTTATGCCGGCGTATGCCTCACCACACGTTCCGCTACGCTGGCCATAAGTTGTAGGCACGTTACGCGATCGTTGACACACGTCCACACACGTTACTTGTAAGTTACTCATAAGTCGAAACACGTCAAGGTAATGGTTAGCGTCAGTGTTCCAGACTCCCTGGTTTTGTTTTGTTTTTTTTCTCCGGTATGACGGTCATGTTGACACTTCGATTTCTAGTGCGGTTATGATTTAAATCGTTGAGCGGCAGCCTATTAATTATATTATATTGTAACCGCACTAGAAATCGAAGTGTCAACATCACCGTCATACCGAAGAAAAAATAAAAATAAAAAAACATGGAGTCTGGAACACTGACGCTAACCATTACATTGACGTGTTTCGACTTATGAGTAACTTACAAGTAACTTTTGTCGACATGTGCCAACGATCGCATATCGTGCGTAAAACATTCCCATCGCATGCGGAACGTGTGAGGCATACGGCAAGTACGTCGTAAAATGTTTAACACGTTTGAAAGTACAAGACGTACTCCACTTACTGCGACGTATGATAGCGTACTTTAGCGTTCTATTCACGTATACCAAACTTACCCATACCGTATTCGACGTGCTCCAGCGTTTTAGATGCATTTTTCAGGTCGGCATACGCTGGCAAGATCACCAAGGTGTGACTGCGATGTTGACACTTCCATTTCTCCGGCGGTTATGATTTCAATCATTGTGCGGCAGCCTTTTAACAGGCTACGTCACGTGATCGTCGGCGATACGTGAAGCGTGCTATGCATAAGTTAGACTATCGTTGGGAATAGGTTGTGAACGCCAACAACAGGCTAAGCATTCGTTGGTATAAGTTATCTATAGGACAATGAAACGTTCTGTGTCCGTTACTAATATGTTGTGCATATGACCAACTTGTTATGAATACGTCCGAATCTTTAAAAAAAACATCAAAAGTTCAGCGTAAGCCAGCGTTTTACATACATTTTGATACGTTGCCATTGCTGGCTAAAACGTCAAGGTGTGATCGGGCCTTAAGATCACGATGCACAATGCCAAGCGTCGGCTGGAGTAGTGTAAAACTCACCGCCATTGGATACTGGAGCAGTGGAAACGCATTCTCTGGATTGATGAATCACGCTTCACCATCTGGCAGTCTGACGGATGAATCTGGGTTTGGCGGATACCAGAAGAACGCTACCTGCCTGAATGCATCGTGCCAACTGTAACGTTTGGTGGAGGAGGAATAAAGGTCTGGGGCTGTTTTTCATGGTTCGGGCTTGGCCCCTTAGCTCAAGTGAAGGGAAATCTTAGAACTACAGCAAACAATGACATTCTAGATGATTCTGAGCTTCCAACTTTGTGGCAACAGTTTGGGGAAGGCCCTTTCCTGTTTCAGCATGACAATGCCCCGGTGCACAAAGCCTAGTCCATACAGAAATGGTTTGTCGAGATCGGTGTGGAAAAACTTGACTGGCCTGTACAGAGCCCTAACCTCAATCTCATCGAACACTTTTGGGATGACTTGGAACGCCGACTGCGAGCCAGACCGAATCGTCCAACATCAGTGCCCGATCTCACTTATGCTCTTGTGGCTGAATGGCAGCAAATCCCCGCAGTAATGTTCCACCATCTAGTGGAAAGCCTTTCCAGAAGAGTGGAGGCTGTTATAGCAGCAAAGGGGGGGGGGACCAATTCCATATCAATGCCCATGATTTTGGAATGAGATGTTGGACGAGCAGGTGGCTGCATACTTTTGGCCATGGAGTGTAGCATATTTCAAAAATGTATTGGACCAGATATGTTCTTGTGGATCAGGCATTACAGGACGGAGGTATGAGGAGTGCCCTTCTAGTTCCTCTTTTTTCCCACCTGTGTAACCACCTTCCATACTCTCTCCAATGTCATTCTTTCCTACAGGTCTTCAAGACCTGTTCACCACCATCTCAAGTCATCCCCCATCCATAATTACAATCTTTTCTACACCCGTTAAACCACTCCAAACCCCTCCCAAAATTTTGCTGATTTATCGATATTGTACACACATGGTCTCGTGGTTAGAATACCTGGTTTACACCCAGGTGGGCCCGGGTTTGATTTCCGATGTGGGCACCACACTAGCAGGAGTTGCAATCGCTAGTGTAGCGACTCAAGTAAAATGGAGTGGCAAGCAATCGAATGGTGTAGCCACTTTCGCTCAATCACATGATGATCCATAATTGTCCACCCTTTGCGTTCTCCACAGCTGATGGGTGAGACATAACGATAGAGGATTCAGAAGACTTCGTCATATTGACGTTTTTTAAGTTGTAAAGAAAGGATTGAATTGGTTATAAAAACTGAAATTGCAGATAGTTAATTCGGATTTAATTGGAGGACTTTCTGGATGGAATGCCTTCCTCCTCCTTTTTCTCGTCCCAACGGGATTAGGGATGAGATTAAATGATAATGAGGCGCATGGATCAAAATGTATAGGGAATGATAATGGAGTGACATTGTGCGAAGAAGGTGTGAAGAGCGTGTGGATGTGAAGAATGAAAGCACCTCCCACAGAGATGAATCCTCATCTTAGCAAGAGATGCATGTGATTGAGCTGTTTTCAAACATGGATGCCATTTCGGTGTTGGTGCTGAAAGAATAACAGATGAATTAATAAAAAGGTGCAAAGTTAAAGGGCTGAGAGCATGGTCTGAGTGTGAACCAGAGCTCAAGAGAGATACACCACAGATCCCGAGAGCCTTGAGTGGCAGAGGCCGCAGATGTAAAGAGGGCATGAGGATCTAAATTGTGTGAGAAGCGCACGCGCGCACACACACACACACACACACACACACACACACACACACACACACACACACACACACACACACACACACACACACAAACACGTCCTCATACAATCAAATTTGGAAAACAATGTGGCTGAAATCTCAGACCGAATCCCTGCCAAAACCACCCCCTCCCCTCCTCTCCACCACTAGGTCAGGTAGGTGAAGTATGGGAGCATGTGCCAGAGCAGCGCGTCGCTGCGTCCACTTTCCGCCGGTACTCTAGGGGCCTCCGTCTGGCCATCCCCCAGGCAGATGCCAGGCCCATCCCCATCTCCTTGAGATGATGGTCAACCTGCTGCAACCATGAGGCACGTGGTCGGCCCACTGGCCTCCTCCACTCATGAGACTCCCTCGCTGAGAGAATCTGGTGAGCAGGATCAGCGTCAGGAAAACGAGCCACATGTCCATACAGCCGCAACTGACGCTCACGGACTTTGCAGGTAACAAATCTCATCCGAGTCTCTCTCAGCAATCGCTCGTTGGACACAAAATCCGACCAGCGATAGCCAAGAATTCTCCGAAGACACCTGGTACCAAAGGAATTAAGTCTCCGTCTCAGATCCTTGGTCAGAGTCCAAGTCTCGCACCCATAGAGCAAGACTGGAAGTACCAAGGACCTGAAGACTCGGACTTTCGTCCTCCCGCACAGGTACCGGCAGCGCCACACCTCATGATCCAGTGAATCCATGACTCCCCAGGCCCGACCCAGACGTCTATTGACCTCTGACTCGCAGCCAGCAGAGACATGAATATCACTGCCAAGGTAAGTGAATCTCTCCACGACCTCAACATCCTCACCACAAACAGACACAGACAGGACAGCAGCATCCAAGATGTCACCGAAAGCCTGGATCTTCGTTTTGACCCAAGAAACCCATAATCCCAGCGGCTCCGACTCCTCATTCAGCACCTCGAGGGCCCCCAAGAGGATGTCTAAAGTCTCCGCAAAGATGACTGCATCATCTGCAAAATCAAGGTCCGAGATCTTGACATTCCCAAATGATGCACCGCAGCTTGATCACCGTACCATTCTCCAGGATTTAAGGTGCAGCTTTAGAGTTGCTACAACAAGCCTGTGGTCAGTATTGAGGAACCGAGCACTCCGGTAGACCCTGCAGTTCTGGATCATCCTCCAACGACCGTCAATGAGGACATGGTCAATCTCCTTTGCCACACCGCCAGCGTTGGAATACCAAGTCCAGCGATGAGCTTGTGGGCGCTGAAACCATGAACCAGCCACCCTAAGTCCATGACTTCTTGCAAAATCAAGGAACTTAGTGCTATTCTGGTTCATAGTTCCTGACCCATGGGGACCAACACACACCTCATAACCGTCCCTATCAGTTCCAGTCGATGCATTGAAATCCCCCAAGACTAGAAGTGTATCTCGTCTGGGGCACTGATCAACCACAGACTCGAGTGTGGCGTAGAATGCATCCCTCACGGTGAGATCACTCGCCTCAGTCGGAGCATAAATAGAGACCAGGGAAATGACACCTAAGGAGTGACGAATCCTTAATCTCATAATACGCTCGTTGACCGTGCCCCACGTCCCCCACGTGCCCCACCGTGCCCCCCCCCACACGTTGACCATGCCCCCACCGTGGACCTCGAGGTCCACCACCAACAGCAACAAAATAATAAAGGATCGGATGCTCTCAAGAAGAACCAACCCAGTTTACCTCAGATTATTTTCTGATATACTGCTGTTGTATAAGCTTTGGAGAACTCTGCATAAACAATTCCATATCATTAACTAGAGGGGCACTCAGTAGAGCGCATACCCCCGCCATGTAATGCCCGATCCACGAGAACATATCGGGCCCAATACATTTTTGAAATATCATGCTATACAGTAATGTATCGTTTTTTGGCCCTTTCTCTCAATGAAGAAAAATCACTTAAAAAATTAAATAATGCTCGTATCCAGATCTGGATTCGGAACTTCACCAATTCATTCTTGCCACACACCCAACATGTCCACAAAATATCATCCGGATCCATCAACAACTTTTTGAGATATCCTGCACACAAACAAACAAACAAATAAACCAATGTCACCCGCAGGGTGACCCGTATCTTGCCAAAAGGTGACCACGTGTGACTTCTTTAAGGTCACACTGAAGTGAACAGAGCTGCTATCCACCAGGAGCGACTCCTTGAGGAATATCTGCCTACAAGAGATTCCGATGAGAATTGTTCTACAGAGTAACCATGAAAAATATGCTTTTGCCTCATAACGTCACCAAATGACGTCATAATGTCTCAAGCTTGACATATCTAGAAAGCACTCATCGAGGTGTTCAATTTGAGGTACTACACGATATGGTTCCTAAAACTTGAAAATTTGACCTTGGGGTCAAATATGTTTGACCGTCCACCGTGCGCTACCGCTAGAGATCGGAGTATAGGTGTTTGCCGAGACAGTGGTGCCCCCAGAAACCGAATTTAATTCGTTCCAGGAGGCTGTTCGGATCGCAAAAAGTTCGGATTCCAAAACTATTTTCCCAATAAGAAATAATGGAAAGTGAATTAATCCGTTCCTGGACCCCAAGAAAACCCACTTTCAACTGAAATTCCACATGTTTAAGGTAAAATAAGATGAGCAAATGACCTTCGGTGGCGGTGTATTGTATGTAAACTGATACAATCACCACATCCAAAGGTCCACACAGGCTCGAGCTCCGTCCTGGGTTCTGATCACTCGCGCACTCTGCGAGAGCGCTGCCCCCAGGGCAGCTCAAACATGATGCCCCCAGGACCACACTCACTTTCATCAAACGCATCGGGATGAGGTAATCATGGATATTCCAAATTACAACCGGTTTTTCTGTGAAATTAAATCCTTGCCCGACAGTCCGTCACACCACGTGATCGGATTGCTTTTTTGTTATTAATTAAAACACAAAATGAGTAAAAAAAAAAAACAGCACAAATCAAGGTGAAAACACGAGGTAAAGTAGCGATCGACACACGAGAGATGCTTTCACGAGGACTTCCACCGACGAACTGAATGAACAAAGCGCGAAGATGCGGCTCAAACAGGTGGGGGAGACGCACGTGAACAAACATGAATGTCATGTTGTGTTCGGTTTTTAGGGCAAAATTTTCTCGAAAAAATTGTTCGGATTCCAATTTGTTCAAACAATGGGGCGTTCGGATTCTGGGGGCACCACGGTACTCCGAACTGGTATATTCAGTTATATATATATACTAGTATATTCCGAACTGTTATATTTTTATTTCAGTAAAAAAAGAACTGGTATATATACTCACTCGTAACCGTCCGTCTGGCCGCACGTTCGCCTTAGGGCCCCCCTGCGGTCGCCTTGCGGGCACCTTGAGGCTACCTTGCATCTGCCTTGAAAATTCTATGGCCGCCGCAGGGACGCCCTAAGGTCACCGTGCGACATCAAATCAAAGTCCGTACGGCAACCCCACGTTTTCGGTCTTCACAATTTATAAATACGCCGTGCGGCTCCCCGAAAAATAAAAACATATGTGACTGCTACATTGTGTGACCGTGGAAATACTGCGGCCGCCGTATAATTGCTAGTGGCCGTGGATTTTGTAAACCCTACGGCCGCCGTGCCAAATGTGACTTAGGCCTCAACGACGCATTTCTCAGAACGTATCCCCATCGTTAAGTGGCGCATCACTGTATATATATATGTATATATTTACATATATATATATGTATATATATTACTAAAACTCTCATCATGTATGTATGTATGTATGTATGTATGTACGTATGTATCCGAAATACAGCCCAAACGGTACACGATAGCACAAAAATTTTTGGCCCACCTTACTCACCATTTGCCTGCGGTGTGCATTATAAAGTTTCGTTAAAATCAGGCAACGAAAAAATTATTAAAAAAATCAATTCCCGATTCAGTCAAGTACTCTTCGGGAGAATTTGATCAATGCAAACAACCTCAGCGGTATAGTTTGCTGGAGCTATCTTTTTTATTTTCTTGAAATGATTTATTTTAAAATGTCAAACATTTCGTGTAGACAAAGAACAATTTATTTTTCAGCATAAAATAAACATCGCCATTTTGATCTAATACTTCCATGTTCATTAATAAATAAAAGAAACCAATGTCACCCACAGGGTGACCCGTATCTTGCCAAAAGGTGACCACGTGTGACTTATTTAAGGTCAAACTGAGGTGAACAGAGCTGCTATCCACCAGGAGCGACTCCTTGAGGAATATCTGCCTACGAGAGATTCCGATGAGAATCGTTCTACAGAGTAACCATGAAAAATATGCGTTTGCCTCATAAACGTCACCAAATGACGTCATAATGTCTCAAGCTTGACATATCTAGAAAGCACTCATCGAGGTGTTCAATTTGAGGTACTACACGATATGGTTCCTAAAACTTGAAAATTTGACCTTGGGGTCAAATATGTTTGACCTCAGGCGTTAACCATGAAGGTCAAGGCCAATCGCCACCAAAAATTAATCAGCTGAGCGCCAGACCATGAACTATATTCCCATGAAGTTTAAAGACGATCCGATCAAAATTACTCAAAAAAATAAGGGTTTCTTCGACTCCCCTGATTTGCGACAAAGTGACCTTGACCTTTGACCTTGACCTTCAAAATTTTGTGCACTGAAAGGGACCTCTATAGGCCTCTGATATGCGAAGTTACAAAAATTTCCAATGATAACTGTGCTCTGCAGAATTTTTTATATGTGATTACAGACAAAAATAAAAAAAAACATACAAGCTGACTAACATGTCTCGCAAAAACTTCGTTTTGGCAAGATAAAAAAATTGTGTTTAGAAGATTACGCACAACAATTTCTTCGACTTTCTTCTCCGTTTTTTTTTTCACATTGACGCGCTGTATCAAGTTCCGTTCAAATCGGGCAACGAAAAAAAATTATTAAAAAATCAATTCCTGATTCAGTCAAGTACTCTTCGGGAGAATTTGATCAATGCAAACAACCTCAGCGGTATAGTTCGCTGGAGCTATCTTTTTTTCTTTCTTTTTTTTGAAATAATTTTTTTTTATCAACTGCTGTCACACCAGGAACCCAACAGGTTCCTGAGTCATCTAGTTTATTTACAAAACAATGATTTGTAAAAATGACATATTTTGTTAAAACAAATAATATCACGAACGTTAATTTAAGAGCAAAGAATGCCAATCAATCTACAAGCTCCCTGGACTTTGATGCAATGGAATCCAACCAGAATACATACGAATCATGTCGTATGTCGTAATTGTCAATGTCAAGGATTAGTTGAGACTTAATAATAAAAGAATTTGTGACTTAACTGGTGAAGAAACAACAGACCAAGTTATGGAGGCAACCGAGCTCACCTGCCACAGTGTACAACAACCGCGACCAGGTCGTACATCCGGTCGGGATTGGTGGCATCACCGGACGTGTTGAAGAGGCGCAGCTCCAGTGGGAAAACAACACGGTACGACAGCTTGGTGTAACGGTGCAATTGTTCCATATACTTGAAGCGCTTGAGGTGGAGAGCGAGGATCATTGGCAACTTCTTTACACGCATCCTACATGAGATACGCACAATTACATTAATTCCATAACATAACCGGAGAGATTCGCAAATGCTATTGTATTCTGTGAAGCAGGTACTTGCAGGGGTTGCAAAATGAAAATGAACACAAGAATATTAACACTGGAATCAATGCTATTAATTAATTTATTTATATTATTAATATTAATTATTTATATTAATAATAATATAATTATTTATATTATTAATATTAATTAATTTATTTATATTTATTAATATTAATATTAATTGATGAGATTAATAACGGTGAAGGTTTAAGATAAGGTTCCAAGAAAAAGAAAATCTGTGGGTCCCGGTTAAAACGCCACCTGAAGCCAAGTCTGCTTTCCTGTATATTATTTAATCAGCAACATTATGCTTAGTGCAATTTTTTTGGGGTGGCAGGATGGCCGAGAGCAGTGTTTTCAAGGTGGGGCATGAGGATTCAGAATTAATGAATCAATATATGATCGCTTTCATAGCTTTGCACTTTCAAATTTTCAAAAGTTTGAACCATGATGTGGCTGTCTGAGGAGAACGAAAAGAAATACCCAAACTCGACTACTTTGGCAAGGGAAGTATTGATAAATTTTCCATCATCTTATTTAGTCGAATGTGGATTTAGTGTTGTTACCGATTTGCTGCAAGCTAAGAGAAATCGACTGGAAATCACGAAACGTGGTGATTTAAGGCTGAAACTGACAAAATTGGTTCCTCGAATCAAACAAATGTGCAGCCAGCGTCAAGGGCAGGGCTCCCATTGAAGTGAGTAGCAATTGAATAAAATTTGCAATAAAGTTTTAATAAAGACTTCTGAATACATATGTAGTATATACTGTAGTGTCTCCAATCATGGTGGGGCGTACGATTTTTCTGAAAATAAAAGTGGGGCGTGGGACAAAAAAAGGTTGAGAAACACTGGCCTAGAGGTATGTACACGCATCTCAAAGCTATCTCGCCTGGGTTCAAATCCTGACCCAGCTATAAACTCATAGCCTGGTGTTTCACAGGCAGGGCGATTCACCAATGTATGTGCTGCCCCTTGGATGGATGACAAACACAGAGACGGCCTATGTGTAATTATGACGTTGCTAGATTGGATTCTAAAACTGTAGAATTATACTCTTCTAGAGTGTCTGGATGCTCACAAGTTGTGAACCATGGTGGCAAACTAAATAAATAAATAAAATAAAAAGCTGGATGGGTCACTCCAGCGTAGAGTTCTGTATGTTACGGCAGGAATTTCAAATCGAGCCAGGGTGCCAGCCACAATGGTCTAAACTTGTGAAAGACGTTGTGGGATCTTTAGCATTCACCAGGACACTAAGGTTAACGTCCCACTGAAGGACGGAGCATTCACTGATGTAACACCCTGCCTATGAAGCACCAGGATGAGTTTATCATCAGGTCGGGAATCAAAACCCAGACTCGATACCTCAAAGGTGTCTGTGCCATCTCCAAACTATTCTGCCAGTCCAGGACCAGGATCTGGAGTATCAAAGGTGGGGGGGGGGTACCAAAAGAGAAAAACAAAACTACTTCAGTCATGACAAAACTACCCCCCATGCACTGCCACATCCTTCTCTCCCATACAGAATATGCAAGTAAATAACTCAGAATTGTTTTCCAACCAATTATCTCATTGACAGCTCACATGAGGGAGCTAACTTTTATAAATAAACATGAACTATGTTTTACTATTCCAGCTTGTATGGTTATGCCTTGCATTTATCAGCTGCCCCATCCCCGGAAGAGGTTTGTAGTTGCGCACACCTTTTCTGTGCCTCCTGCTTGCTACAGCACTGCTCGCAGTAGTACTTGTATTCACTACAAAGCGTCTCTGTGTTACTGAAACCTCTGTGGGGAAGGAAGACAGGTTGCAGAAAAGATCAGGTGTACCCAGCTTCTGTAATAATAATTAAAATAAAATAAAAACTAATTGTTTGCATGCAAAGGGCAATTCAAAATAGAAAAGCAAAACTACATCACTTCCAAAACTCTGAGGCCGCGTGATACATGAGACAGAGAACGCAACTTTTATATTTGCTTTAAAGCATTGCTCAGGAATTATCAAGCCACATTTAACAATAAATGTAATGGAACGGATATCAAATAATCATTCACAAAAATCATCAGGAAAAAAAAAAAATGTTTTTACTTCGACATTTTAAACAAGCTGAGGCACAGCTAGCAGTGATTTTTGGTGACGTGTGATTGGCAGGACGGTACGTGACATGAAAGGCAAATGGGAACCGCAGAACGAATGCGGTGAAACCATTGATTTTAGCTATTCAAGGAACGATACTCAAATCAGAAAACATGTTATGCTGAAATTATTGTCAACAGAGATGAAAGTTCCTGGAAATTTGCATCCAAACAATGTCGCTCACAGAACTTGTGTACATGTCAATACATGACCCGTGTCAATATCCACAATGAAATGGCCATACATGTGGTCCAAGTCAGTTCAGAAATGGCTAGGCATCATTAAACACGAAAGGAACTGGCTCATGCCATTGGAAAGGAATTCATGTTGGGGGTTGACTCGTCTGCCGTGCTTCCGTGTCCAATGTTCATCGCGGCGTCATTTCTACGGCACTGACAGAATGGACAGGTCACCGAACAACCTAGTTCAGGTCATCCAGGGGTTAAATAACCCATCATATCAAAAAGAATCGTTATCTTGTCACCTTTGCCAAAGGAACTCCATTTCAAGAGCACATTCCAACAACATAATGGAAATAAACACCTGCAAATCGCAATCAACCATACAATTTCGACCTAGACAGTTCAGAACAGGCTTTATGCCAGTAGAATGAGGTTCAGAAGACCAAGCCACTGCTCCATATCCTTCGAACACGGCGCCATCAACAGCAGCGCACACAATGGGCGACGACACCACAGCTGGAGTGTGAACAGTCAGCACAATTTGTCTTCACTGATGAGTCTAGATTCTGCTCAGACTTCAATGATGGATGTGCTGCAGCCTGGAAGCGAGGTGGTGAGTGATTTGCAAAATGTACTCTGACACAGCATGACAAAGTTGGTGGGGACTGTCTGATGGAATGGGCTAGCATTCAAGTTGGCAAAACAACTGATCTTGTCACCATTAGAAGAGTACTCTAACTGTTTCCTTTTGGGCCATAAACAAGATCCCAACTTGCTTATCGATGCTCATCCACCTGTTGTCAACGCTGCACTTTAAGACCACACAATAATTTGCATGGAATGACATACATGACCTCCAAAGTTAATCAGATGTAACGTGCTTGGGACATCTAGGGGAGGCGTGTTTGTGGTTGCCAAATCCACCCTCAGACTCTTGATCAAATGCAAGTGACCCTCGTTGAAGAACTGTGCCACATCCCACAGTGAGAGCTGGATCATCTGATTTAGTTGATAACACAATGTGCACATGATTGTATTTGGGGTCAATGGTGGTTTCACATGTTGTTAAAGCTATTTCTGCCAATGTAAACCCATCTGGGATCATTTGTAGAGTGCGATTGTTGCCAATTTGTATTCTCATTACAGAAAGCAATGTTGTTTTCATACAACTTAACTTTGGCTACTGCCAATGTCGTGTTAGTTTATGGATTGCAAAGATCAATTCTGGTGAAACTTCCAAAATTCAGAATCGCTGCACACCACCACTCATTCGTCATTCTTTTCTCCTACCCGTGGATCGATATATATATATATATATATATATATATATATATATATATATATATATATATATATATATACATACATACATACATACATGTCTATCTTCTTCTTCTTTCGGCTGCTCCCGTTAGGGTCGCCACAGCGGATCATCCGTATGATCCGCATAGTGATTTGGCACTTGTTTTACGCCGGATGCCCTTCCTGACGCAACCCTGGTCGCCTCTTACGACACAGGGATATGGTACACCTATTTTAACCGGGGTATACACCGGCCCAGTATACTGGTACTCATTTCGCCGACCTCGGAAGGATGACAGGCTGAGTCAACCCCCTGGTGTATTCATTCAGTGGCCCAACGGGGCTTGAACTCAGGACCTTTTGGATCCCAAGCCACTGCGCCAACACCAGGCTTATATATATATATATATATATATATATATATATATATATATATATATATATATATATATATATATATATATATATATATATATATATATATATATATATATATATATATATATATATATATATATACATACATCTCTCTCTATCTGCTTTTGTTCTGTTGTGTCTTTATCCGTTTGGTGCACTCGCTCTTCCACGAGAAATCACCTTGTTTATATGCAAATGTGGTGGTCCTCTTCATTCAGAATATGAACAGGTTTGAAAAACAGAACAAGCCTCAAATATTTGTGCCATTTCACAAGAATAGACGCAAGCTTCCGGGTTGCTCCAATGTCAGATTGTTCTGAAAATGGAACAGACTGATGTTGTCCTTGTATGTGTTGATACAGAATTGTTCAACACGTTTTTCTCCCTCCATGATTTTTCACTTTTACCAAAGTAGAAAGCATGGTGTTCCACAAGGTGACAAGTAACTTCATCCCCTATCCAATACCTTCTGGCACCTCTGAATCTACATTTTGTGTTTGTTTGTTTGTTGTTGTTTTTTTTACACTCAGAACAGAGCTTTGGTGAAAAATTCAAAAAAATTAATTTGTGAGCGAAGTTTAGTTGAGACAATCCTGTTAACTTTCAAAATGCAAGTGGAAGCAATACTCAGCAGGCACACCTGAGGCAGTGAGTGATGGATGTGTTTTGTTCAACATCAACAGACAGGTCCAAAAAGTCTTCATCTTTACTGCTGACCTGTGGAGCACAATTGACAAATGTCAGTGTCAAAGCACAAGTAGGGATTCAATAGGAGGGTCAACAGAAGGAGCAGGTCAGAAAGTTATCTCCAAAAGGCAGTCTGATGAGCTATATAACGGATCAAGTCATAATCAAATAAGCATCTTAAAACCAGATTTATTTTAAAAATAAAAAAATTAAAAAAAAAACTATTCGCATGTTCGATTGACAAAAATATAGAAAAACTTTGAACCTCCTCTTAATATCCACTTACTCAGAGGAGTGATGAAGGAATGGAAGGCGAATAAAAGTCTAATGCAATCAAGTCCAGTTGTTTAAGAGTCAGGACTAGGCAGGAGCCCATATGCCTTGGAGAGACACAAGTTCACACATTCTGTAGCATTCAAACAGCTGTTTCACATGCAGGGTACAACATGACTTCATCCTTCAGAAATGAAAAGGACAGAAAATGAATGTCACGGTGACAGAGTTGACCAGTTGCCATCAGTCTTGAGAGGATGTGGAGACAATTGTGAAGTTTGCCCTCAGGCTTGATGTTAAGCTCGGGTACATCTAAAAAAAATTACAGTTCATAGAACGACTTACCCCGCACAGTCTTGAGAAAGCAAGGACATGAGCGGGATCTGCGAGCAGAAAATTTGATTGGTCGAGATGATGTAAAATGCCGTAATATGTTGTGCAAGTCCTGCTACACAGTAGGTTTTTGAAAGTGCCGAGAGGGCAATTAGTGTTCCATAAGTGTTCAAGTGTATAATTAAATTGAAATGAAATAAAGATTTTAATGGTGGTAGAAAAAATAATTTGGAAGTTTACTGCCGTCGATACGGTCTTTTACACCACCTTATTTAACTTGTTACACGAGTTATTCATGCCTGTCTGTATCCTTTATGATGTCTTTAAAACCAGTAACTTTCCCACTTGGAATTATTTTCAATCTTGTTTGACTGAAAAAAATTATCTGCACATGCATGATTGGGACAAATTCAGAGCCAAAGTACTGCTAAGGTCTAAGTCACATTTGCTCTACGGCGAGGATACGGCGGCCGTACGCCCTCTGAATTGACAAACGTGCGGCGGCCGCAGAGTTTCTGCGGTGGCCTCAGGGTGGCCCTACGCCATTTGGCTATCTTTTACAGGTCGTTGGGGTCACAGTGGAATTATAACGCGGAGTTACTTTTTTCATTTCTACGTTGGCCATAGCAATTCGACATGCCGTAGTTGTGACGTAGTTGTGTTCCACGTCGACCGTACGTAGGGCGTACGGTGGGCTTGCGTTATTCGTGCGGCTGCCGCAGTCTCTTATCAATGAAAATGAATTTTGCCCTAAAAACCGAATACATTTTAAAAAACCGAACACAACGAAGCGTTCATGTTTGTTCACGTGTCTCCCCACCTGTTCGACCCGCATCTTCACACTTTGTTCATTCACTTTGTCGGTGGAAGTCCTCGTGAAAGCATCTCTCGTGTGTTGATCGCTACTTTACCTCGTGTTTTCACCTTGATTTGTGCTGTTTTTCTTTTTTTTACTCATCTTGTGTTTTAATTAATAACAAAAAAGCAATCCGATCACGTGGTGTGACGGACTGTCGGGCAAGGATTTAATTTCACAGAAAAACCGGTTGTAATTTGGAATATCCATGATTACCTCAGCCCGATGCGTTTGATGAAAGTGCTTGTGGTTCTGGGGGCATCATGTTTGATGAGCTGCCCTGGGGGGAGCGCTCGCAGAGTGCGCGAGCAATCGGAACCCAGGCCGGAGCTCGAGCCTGTGTGGACCTTTGGATTGGTGATTGTACCAGTTTACATACAATACACCGCCACCGAAGGTCATTTACTCATCTTATTTTACCTTAAACATGTGGAATTTCAGTTGAAAGTGTCTTGAAAGTGGGCTTGCTTGGGGTCCAGGAACAGATTAATTCACTCCATTATTTCTTATTGGGAAAATAGTTTGGGAATCGAACATTTTGCAATCCGAACAGCCTCCTGAAACGAATTCAATTTGGATTCTGGGGGCACCACATACTGGTATATTCCGAACTGTTAGATTTTTATTTCAGTAAAAAAAGAACTGGTAAATATACCCACTCGTTACCGTCCGTCTGGCCGCACGCTCGCCTTAGGGCCTCCTTGAGGTTTCCTGAGGGCACCTTGCGTCTGCCTTGAAAATTCTATGGCAGCCGCAGGGACGCCCTAAGGTCACCGTGCGACATCAAATCAAAGACCGTACGGCACCACCACGTTTTCGGTCTCCACAATTTCTAAATACGCCGTGCGGTTCCCCGAAAAATAAAAACATATGTGACTGCTACATTGTGTGACCGTGGAAATACTGCGGCCGCCATATAATTGCTAGTGGCCGTAGATTTTGGAGACCCCACGGCCGCCGTGCCAAATGTGACTTAGGCCTAAACTACAGGTTCGTTTTTTGATTCATGTTCCGATTTGTGTGAAAAAAAGTTCTGGGCCCAGTCCAATTCTTGATCTTCATCAATGATCTTTCTGACTATGGAAAATACTCTATCTATTTGCTGATGCCCACACCCCTCTGCCAAAACATCCTTCATCCTTCAGACAGGCAGGCTGGATCCTCTACCCACTCTTCAGACCTTGAAAAAATATATATATTACAAGCTGATCAAACACTTGGAATATGTCTTTCAATCCTGACAAATATGTCTGTCTGTCGACTTTCTTAACAATCCTCTTGAGGAAGTTCAGTCATTCAAACTCCTGGGTCTCACAATCAGCCATTATCCTTCTTTGGCAAACCACATTTCAAAGTTGGCCTCCAAAGTCAGCCGAATGGGCATCCCTTCATCGTTTTAAGTACTTCCTTGGCACACCTAAACTCCTATTCCCCTACAAGGCCTTCATCCACAGCTTGAGAGAGTACTGCCCTTCCTTCTGGGCTGGCTCCCCTGTCTCATCTTGTTCAGCTTGATGCCATAGAAACCAAGGCCTTCAAGATTACTGGAGATCTACTGCAATGAAACTGAGACTGTGGGCCGATCACGTCACCATCACAGACAGGTCGGTGGTGTATTATCTTCTACCACCTCCTTTCTGGTCTTGCACCCTCTGCTCTTTGTTGCCCCCCCCCCCACTCCAGGTTTCTGCAGGGTACACACAGTCCACCATCAAACCCTTTTGGTGAAACTACCACATACATTTGCTCTCTTAAGATTTTCCATTTACTGCATTGTATTTTTAGTGTTTTATGTGTCCCAGATCGAACCTGTGAATGAAAGAGGAACCAAGTCAGCTTTAGTTTGGTGTCAGATGAGCTTAAACACATGCTCAACCAAAAAATAATTTTTTTGTTTAAATGCTCACAGGACATGCACGGAAGATTATTGTGATTTGGCCCGATCTACCAAGTAATCTGATTGTTTGCTCGTATTGAATACAAGTTAAGGCTAGCAGAAGCAATTACTGCAAAATGTTACCGTTTCACAGTTGAGGCAGCGCGTTTCATTCGTGAGTGTGCCCTGGAAAATGTCATGCACCCAGGTGGCCTCTGGTTTGCATGCCTCTTCACCCTCCAGAACACCATTCTTTAGTTTGCCATTCTGCCGCTCTTGCTTTTTCTCCTCCTGCAGGATGTCTGCGATAGTATTCAACAGGTAGTTGAGGAACTCATGTGCATCCTGTTGCATGTAGTTATCAAAAAGCTCTGCAAATAAAAAGAAAAGAAAGAAAATAAATGCACAGCTGCTCTTACCATAATTATACACAAAAGTACATATTATTTTCTCATGTCAAAATAAATAAAGTGTCAAGTCTTTATTACATATGCAAACATTGCAAAGTATATTCCCCTACCCCTATTCCCCAAAGAAAAGCACTATATTTAAATAAATATTTCCAATTTTTGTGCGTTTGTACATTGCTCTTTCACAGCCAAACCGTAGCACATAGAGCCCCCCAAATTTTGGGTGTAGGGCCTTGAGAATCTGGGCAAGGTTTGAAGTGACTCCCCCTACAAAAATCCCCCCACCCCAAGGAAATTCTCTGTATATTTATGTAGTTCTGGGAAATCATAGGAAAAAAAAGATTCCACTATAGAAACATCTCTCTTTTCTATCACTGCTTCCAGGGAAACCCACTGCCAACCAGAGAAGCAGCGACGGCCTGTCCATGTGCGTGAATTACGTGCTCGGCGAGTGTCGCCCCGATAGCTCAGATGGCAGAGTGCTGGTGTGGTTCAGAGGATCTGGTTTCGATCTCCAGTCTGGGCACGTGTTTTTCCCCGCATATACAGATTAAATACAATGCTGTTTGTACATCCATATTAGGGTGGCCCTCAAAAATGAAAGTTTGAAATGTTTCTCTCAGCTCCGCCCACCCCCCCCCCCCCACCCAACACTTCCCCTAATTTGTTCTGTTTCAAGTAAAAACAATGTGTGCCAAACATTTTTTTAAATCCAAGAATATTTCGAGGTCACCATCATGAGTGGAAATTTTGCCATTATATAATATTGTTACAGTTGTGGGGGTAGATGGAGGAATTTAATAGCAAAGTTAGGATTGTATGGAGGTGCTTAGTCCATGGACGTGTAGGAAACATCTCGATGTAAATCAAGTAGGGAAACTGTGAGCTTAAGTGTTACGTGTTAATAAGATAGGTATTAAGACCAATTTTACCCAGTATGTAATTGCCCCCTGTGACTCTCTCCTACATTTTATATTTACAAGCCAGCAATGAAAGAAGTACATTTTTATAACAACCACAACCACAACAACAAGCAAGCCAAACATTCCGAGCAGGCAGAAGCCCCGCCTTCCCGGTTTTCATGCCAGCAAGCCATGTCCGGAGGTGGATGATGGATGGGTGTGACATCAGAAGAGGTTTTGGTTTTGAGTTCAGTGTAAGGGACGCATGTGGTCAAGAGACGAGGGAGCAAGGAGATGGCGTGTAAGATCAGGGCATTACAGCTGGCTTTCCTTTGACACATGAAGAAGACGGCACGATTCTCGTATTCGTGCTGAGGTGAATTGGCTCACCTGGTGGAGCAAGATGCTGGCCAATGACTCTTGACGGGTCGTGAGAGATGGACCTCGAAGCCTCGTGTATATCACCGAAGGTGGCGGCACCATTCTGCACTGCTTCGGCGGGCACGATCGACGAAGAAGCCGCACAGCGTTTGGTGAGCCCTGGTGTTGAATACCGCCTCACGAATTACCTCACGTACTTTTCTCACCCAGAGCACGGCTCGATGTCATTTTGGGGCGCATCTTCCCACGCGGGACGAAGTTCCTCAATCCCAAAGTTCAGTAGGGACCATCTCTGGACAAGGCTGGGTGCCAGAGTGAAGGGAGGATTTGCTTTTTTTCTTTTCCCCTTGTCTGTGTTGAAGTCCGTGCGTGGAGGCGTCTCGACTTGGACTTTAATTTACCTCACGTTTTATTATATCCTGATTATTACCCTTGCCAAATGAGAGGGTATTGCATTTGGGTCCGTTTGTTTGTCCGCACAGAATTTTTGTGTTTTTCTCCGCAAGCGCTTGTCGTTTTGAGATGAAATTTTCACCATTGCTGTGACTACTCATGTAGAATGTTTTAATGACAATTATGTCATAGGTCACGTGGTGTGGCAGCCATATTGGAAAAACAGAAAAACTTTGGACCTCTTTATCTCTGAAACCGCACCAAGGAGAAAGTTGAAACTTGGCAAATACCAAGCACTCATGGGGAATTAGTGTGATTTTATGACATCATAATTGCATATGTAGAACACCACAACCGGTCAGCATGAAAAATTTAGCGGGCCATCCAAGTATAAAATGGTTCACAGAAAAATAACAAAAATGACGTCATTAATCACGCGATTCGGCAGCCATATTGTAAATCTTTAGATTTCGTAAGTATATTGATGACTTCCGTCCTCTGTTTGTGTGTTTGTTTGTGTGTTTGTTTGTCGGCACGATAACTCGAGAACGGAAGAAGCTACCAATGTCAAATTACACCACGTGATTTAGGAGGGTGATGGCTAGCGCCTATTAGATTTTGGTCAAAATCGGTCAAAGGTCAAGGTCACAGTGAGGTCAAACATAATTCCGTAAATTCATGTGGAGAAATGGAGTATTTTTGCTTCGGTCGACGTTACGAGTTCGTTTTAACTTCGATTTTAATTTTGTCTTCGGTTTTTGTGATCGCTTAGAACGCTTAACACTCGGTTGTCGAAATTCTGGTAAAAATCGGATGTTTTGGAGACGTTTTAAGATTGTATAAAAAATATTTCACTCGCCACGTCATGGCTCGTCACGTGGTGCAGCGCGCTCGAGCAGATGCGTCGTTGAGTCACGTACAGGTTTTGCGTGTGCGCTCTGACGGTGTTTTCAATAAAGATGATGTATAAAAGTCATTTTTTATCCCAATAAAGGTTATCGTCGCATGCCTGACTCGCTAAGCCATCGGATTATGTAAAGATTGTTGGTGGATGGCCGAATATTACGGTTTTGTGACTTTGATAAAATAATATTAAATAATTGCGTGGAGAAATGGAGATTTTTGCTTCGGTCGACGTTACGATTTTTGATTGTTTGGTACATAATCATGGTAGAAACTTCTGGTTTGCGTCGCTACCTTCTCTAGAGACAGCTTTTATTAGACAAGGTCAGAGGTCAAGTTGACGATTTCGTAAGTACCAGTCGATGACTGCTTGTTTTTTGTAAACCTTCAAAAACTTTACACGTATGACCGCCTATCCATGAGGAACAAAAGGTTCACACATATGATGTCAGTGGTCATATGGTTTGGCAACCATATTGGATTTACCCTAAAACCTATAAAAAATCTTCTTCTACAGAACGGCTGGACAAATCAAGGGGAAAATTCACAAAAGTGTTCCCCAAGCCATGGGTGTACAAGTGGCACATAGCAAATACTCCTCATGGGGAATGAGTGTGGTATTTTTTTATGACATCATAGGTGCCTTTGTTATGACAACATAATTGCATGTGTAGAACTCTACATATGATCAGTAAAAAAAAATTGAGGGTCATCTTGGGATAAAATGGTCCACAAATTTTTTTTTTGATGTCAGTCACAAGATTCGGCAGCCATATTGTTTAAAAATATGAAAAAAAACCTTCAAAAATCTTCTCTGAAATGGCTGAAAAGGTCGAGGTGAAACTTTACACACATGACCGCCTTTCAATGAGGAAGAAAAGGGTCACACATGATGTTATAGGTCACATGGTTTTGCAACCATGTTGGATTTACCCTAAAAGCTAAAAAAAAAAAATACACCACTCAAAAGAAGTCCTGGTGAGGGTTTGCAATCTCTGCTTTTTCTTGTTGCCCTTTGTAAATATTTGTCTATTTTCATTAAATGTGTTCATTTTAAGTGGCTGTGTCGGTGTATTTGTCATTGGATTAGAGTATAAACCCCGCCATGCTGTGCTTCCCCATGCCTCTGTCCATTCCCCATTGCGCCCCTCCCCTCCCTCCCCTCCCCTCGTGTGTTATCATCTCCGAGGATCAACGTGTCCGCCTCCTAATAAGGAAAACCCGCTCGACCATCCAGGCTGGCATTGTTAACCACCCGTCACCACAAATTGGTACGCCGGAATTAACATTTGCTGCCAGTGCCATGACAATATATCATATACAGTAATATTTTATATACGGGGGCTGCAAAAGTAGGTATACAGTAATGATCAAAGGTATACAAAGGTATCAAAGGTATAAGGTATACAAGGACTGTATACCTACTTTTGCAGCCCCATATATAATATAATATATATATATATATATATATATATATATATATATATATATATATATATATATATATATATATATATATATACACATATACAATATATGCCCCGGTTAGAATAGGTGTACCATATCCCTGTGTGTCGTACAAGGCGACCAGGGTTGCGTCAGGAAGGGCATCCGGCGTAAAAACCTATGCCAAATCATTATGCGGACAACAAAACGAATTTCCATACCGGATCGGTCGAGGCCCGGGTTACCAACGACCGCCACCAGTACCGTTGGTCAGCAGGGTCCCGGTGGAAATTGTGCTACTGCTGGGCGAAGGAGGAGAAGGAGACGGGGAAGGCGAGTCCGGAGGCAGTGGGAGAGGGGGAAGGGTAGAAGTGTGGAGGTGAGAGTTGGAACTCTGAATGTTGGGACTATGACTGGCAAAGGGCGAGAGTTGGCTGATATTATGGAGAGAAGAAAGGTGGACATCCTGTGTGTACAAGAGACCAAGTGGATGGGGAGTAAGGCTAGGAGCATTCGAGGTGGTTTCAAACTGTTCTACCATGGTGTGGATGGGAGGAGAAATGGTGTCGGGGTAATCCTGAAGGAGGATTATGTCAAGAGGGTATTGGAGGTGAGGAGAGTGTCGGACCGAGTGATGAGTGTGAAGTTGGAAATTGAAGGGGTGATGATGAATGTCATCAGTGCATAATGCCCCACATATGGGGTGTGAGACGGAGTATAAAGAAGATTTCTGGAGTGAGTTAGATGAAGTGGTGGAGAGTGTATCCAAGGATGAAAGAGTGGTGATTCGAGCAGATTTCAATGGGCATGTTGGGGAAGGGAATAAAGAGGATGAGGAGGTGATGGGTAGGTACAGTCTCAATGAGAGGAATTTGGAAGGGCAAATGGTGGTACAGTTTGCAAAAAGAATGGAAATGGCAGTGGTAAATACGTATTTCAAGAAGAAGAAGGAACACAGGGTGATGTACAAGAGTGGAGGAAAGTGCACACAGGTGGATTACATCTTAAGCAGGAAATGCAACCTGAAAGAGATTAGAGACTGTAAGGTGGTGGCAGGAGAGAGTGTAGCTCGACAGCATCGATTGGTGGTCTGTCGGATGATTTTGGAGGTGAGGTTGAGGAAGAGAGTGAGGGCTGAACCAAGGACCAGATGGTGGAAGCTGAAGGAGGAAGACTTGCGTGGAATTTAGGGAGGAGGCGAGACAGGTGTTGGATGGTGGTAAAGATGGGTGGGATGATTGGGCAACTAGAGCAGAGGTGGTGAGGGAGATAGCTAGGAAGTTACTTGGTGTGACATCTGGACAGAGGAAGGAA
>NC_140978.1:8037000-8107000 GCF_056783735.1 Eptatretus burgeri
GAGAGAGAAAATGAGAGAGAGAAAATGAGAGAGAGAAAATGAGAGAGAGAAAATGAGAGAGAGAAAATGAGAGAGAGAAAATGAGAGAGAGAAAGAGAGAAAGAGAGAAAGAGAGAAAGAGAGAAAGAGAGAAAGAGAGAAAGAGAGAGAGAGAGAGAGAGAGAGAGAGAGAGAGAGAGAGAGAGAGAGAGAGAGAGAGAGAGAGAGAGAGAGAGAGAGAGAGAGAGAGAGAGAGAGAGAGAGAGATATATATATATATATATATATATATAGTAAATCAGGAAGTGGGATGGATCAGTAAGGATGAAGTGAGGACTGCTATGAAGAAGATGAAGAGTGGAAAGGCGGTTGGCCTAGATGACATACCAGTGGAGGCATGGAAGTGTTTAGGAGAGATGGCAGTGGGGTTTTTAACCAGATTGTTTAATAAAATCTTAGAAAGTGAGAGGATGCCGGAGGAGTGGAGATTAAGTGTACTGGTTCCGATTTTCAAGAACAAGGGTGATGTGCAGAGCTGTGGTAATTACAGAGGGATAAAGTTGTTAAGCCACACCATGAAGTTGTGGGAAAGAGTAGTGGAAGCTCGGTTGAGAGGAGAGGTGATGATTTGTGAGCAGCAATATGGGTTTATGCCAAGAAAGAGCACCACTGATGAGATGTTTGCTTTGAGAATGTTGATGGAGAAGTATAGGGAAGGCCAGAAGGAGTTACATTGTGTGTTTGTGGATTTAGAGAAAGCTTACGATAGTGTGCCAAGAGAGGAGTTGTGGTATTGTATGAGGAAGTCGGGACTTGTAGAGAAGTATGTGAGGATGGTGCAGGATATGTATGAGGACAGTGTGACAGCGGTGAGGTGTGCGGTCGGCGTGATGGACTGGTTTAAGGTAAAAGTGGGATTGCACCAAGGTTCGACTCTGAGCCCTTTCCTGTTTGCAATGGTGATGGACAGGTTGACGGACGAGATCAGACTGGAGTCCCCATGGACTATGATGTTCGCGGATGACATCATGATCTGTAGGGAGAGTAGGGAGCAGGCTGAGGTGAGCCTCGAGAGGTTAAGGTACGCACTGGAGAGAAGGGGAATGATAGTCAGTAGGAGTAAGACGGAGTACATGTGCGTAAATGAGAGGGAGGGTGGTGGTATGGTGCGGTTGCAAGGAGTTGAGGTGGGGAAGGTGGATGGGTTTAAATACTTGGGATCAACTGTCCAAAGTAATGGAGAGTGTGGTAGAGATGTGAAAAAGAGAGTGCAAGCAGGATGGAGTGGGTGGAGAAGAGTTGCAGGAGTGATTTGTGACAGAAAGGTAGCTGCAAGAGTGAAGGGGAAAGTATATAAGACGGTAGTGAGACCAGCTATGTTGTATGGTTTGGAGGTGGTGGCGCTGACAAAAAGACAGGAAGCGGAGCTGGAGGTGGCAGAGTTAAAGATGATGCGATTCTCGTTGGGAGTGACGAGGATGGACAGGATAAGGAATGAGTATATTAGAGGGACAGCACAGGTAGGACGGTTTGGAGACAAAGTGAGAGAGGCGAGATTGAGATGGTTTGGACATGTGCACAGGAGGGAAGCGGAGTATATCAGGAGAAGGATTCTGAGGATGGAGCCGCCAGATAGGAGGAGAAGAGGAAGGCCAAAGAAAAGGTTCATGGATGCAGTGAGGGCAGACATGCGGGTGGTTGGAGTGTCAATGGAAGATGTGGAGGATAGAGCGAAATGGAGACGGATGATCCGCTGTGGCGACCCCTAACGGGAGCAGCCAAAAGAAGAAGAAGATATACACAATATATAAAATAAAATACATATATATATCTATAAAATATATATAATAATATAATAATATATAATATAAAATATATATCTTGTGGTCACGTCCAGGGACGTTGGCTACAGTGCCATGGGCCTTAAAGGTCCCCTGACACGCAAATCTTTCTGGCTATTTATATATTAACTTGACCTTTCTAATGAAGAAATCACCTATGTTTTTTTTTTATCAAAAACGGGATAATTAGAGCAACATTTCGATCATTTCTGGTGCCTTTCACAACTTGCTATTCCCCGCCCCTAAAAAAAGTTGACTTCAGCGAATCGCAGCGTTGACGTTACATACAGAAACTCGCACAGAGTGGATTGACTCGAGATCTCTAAAGTCTCGACCATTGTTTCTAAATCTTTTTACCCTTGTGGAACCCTTGAAATAGTTTTCATATCTCAGGGAACCCCTGCATAAAAATTATTATATACCATTATTAATATCTAGCTCTTTTATATTTTTATCGTAGTTCACGTGGTAAATATAATAAAAAATTTTCGGATACCTGGTTTAAGGAAATAATGACCCCCTTTTTGTCAAATTTATTGGCAATGAAGAAAAAAAAAAAAAACATACTGCTCATTTATGAGACCTCACACCGAGGTTTTAATTCACCAAAAAAAAAAATTTTTTTTTTTTTTGTTTGAAAGTGTTTGTCAACCCTGAGTCTGTTTGACAATTAAAAAACACACCTCATGTAACTTGATCAACAAAACTTAAACAAACAAGTGAAATCCTTCAATACAGCGCGTGTGGTGAATCAAATGAGTACACTAATGTTAAAATATGCAATTTATGCTTTTTCAGTTGAAAAACAATTGAAAAGCGTACTTAATATTTGAAATGTAAAAATCTTGTTATTATTGTGATAAGCACCTATATATATATATATATATATATATATATATATATATATATATATATATATATATATATATATATATATATATATATATATATATATATATATATATATATATATATATATATATATATATATATATATATATATATATAACAGAAGGAATGAAATCGTTCGATAGTGTGACAGGAGGCTGCAAAAGAATGATTGTAAGTAAATTTCAACTACTAATGCATGACGAAACACTTGTTTATGGCTAATATGAAAGAGAATGATGGCATAAGAACTTAGCCTGGAATTCTCGTGCATAACACCGCCTACACAACACACGTGGTGTCCTTTGACCAATCAGGAGCAGTGCAGTTTCAGTATCGTTTCCTTCAGCTCGATTGGTCTTGTCCTGCACGTGATGTTTTCGGTTTTTTTTTTTCGTTGTTGTTGAATCTGAGGAGATTATTTTTTCGTTCTTGTTCTAAGTAAATTTCAACTACTAATGCATGACGAAACACTTGTTTATGGCTAATATTAAAGAGAATGATGGCATAAGAAGAACTTAGCTGTCTGCGTTCGACGCGAAATGCCATGGTGGACGGAAATGATGTCTTTCGTTCGTTCGTTCGTACATGAGGGGAGCGTTTCTTCATTTTTTTTTCCATCAAGCAATAAATTAAATGGTTTTCACATATATAACACATTAGTTTCACAAATTTCCATTGAAATACTCGCGTATTTCCGTCAATTGTCGCCATTTCCGTCGAGGTTACGCACTGCATCTACCGGATGGCCGTCATTGGCTGTCTTGAGGCACGTGGGGGGGTGCACGGGGGGACGGGGGGACACCAGACCCACCGGAGACGTGGTAGACGACGCCGGGACATTTCAAACTCAGTGCAATTGTATACAGCGCACGCGCTGTAATTAAGCTGAAGCAATAAAAGGTAAACAGAAGAACTAACCTTGAGAAAGAGACTTCGTGCTAGGGAGCACAGAGAAGATACATGGACACCGTGCATGCGTCCCGTACTTGAGTCAGTCACTCAATGATACACGAATCCGCCGTGTACAGGACGTCCACTAACCAGTGAGGGTGGTTTCACACTGGCGCCATATAGGCATCGTTAAATACATTCCCTATGGTTGTTATAATTGTAAATAATATAAGAGGTTGAAGCCTCTATTATAATAACCAAGGAGTTGCCAACAATATGCCATACGTGTATAGTAAAATTATGAATATTAAATCAAACAAAAACTACTCAAAAATACATTAGCCTATTTATTAGTTTCTCGCGGAACCCCTAGTGACCTCTTGCAGAACCCTAGGGTTCCGGGGAACCCCGGTTGAGAAACACTGGTCTAGACTAGTCCGATAAATCCGTCGTCCATCCGACAAATCTGTCGTCGGTCCGACTAGGCCGATAAATCCGTCGTCCGTCCGACTAGGCCGATAAATCTGACGTGCTGTAGCTTTCTTTTTCCTGTCTCTGTCTCTGTCTCTGTCTCTGTCTCTGTCTCTGTCTCTGTCTCTGTCTCTGTCTCTGTCTCGCAGCCTGTGGCTCCTGGTTGCATCATTGGTTGGGACGCGGCTATGCCGCTGATGCAGTGTCCCCCTTACCAGTACATTGGTGCTCATTTTGCCGACCTCGGAAGGATGACAGGCTGAGTCAACCTCCTGGTGTATTTTAATTCAGTGGCCAACGAAGCTTGAAATCAGGACCCTTGGATCCCAAGCCGCCACCCTCACCACTAAGCCAACACCAAGCTTATTGTTTTCTACTGGCGCTACATGACGACAGCAGGAATAAAATAAATAAAAATGCAACAGAATGTCAGATTTATCAGACTACTCTAGACAATTGTGTCGCAAGGTGTGTTCTGCATACAAGTTTTCATCGTATCCGAACAGCGAGATTGCTTCGTTTTATGCGTGGAGAGATATGGCCGATGACATGCGCCGGCCTTACTTGTGATTAATTCGCCGCGGAGAAACATGTCCACTATGCTGCGCTGGTCACGTCACCTCACTAAAATATTTCTGATATCGAGCAGTATGCAAGTCAAATTTACATTATTGAATTACGAATAGGATTTAGTCTCACCAGTTGTTATTGCCAAGTCTTCCTTCAATGTTCTCCTGATCATCATGAACGCTGGGAATTTCATTGCCATTTTCCTCTGCTTGTCCTGCTTCGGGCTCGAACTGCTAAGGCCGTATTTCATTTCCTGCTGCCTGAACTTAACCTCCCGCAACTACGTTATCTGACAATTCTCCATGCGATTCAGACCAAAATCCTTCATTTCTCTCAAGGCGCTGTCACACCTTGACGATTTAGCCAGCGTATGCCGACTTATGAAAAATTTGTCTAAAATGCTGGCACACGTCGAATACGTTATGGGTAAGTTTTGATAACGTTAAGAGCACGCTGAAAAATACTGCCATACGTCGTAGTACGCTGGCTTTCATCGTTGTACTTTGCGGTTGTCCTCAAATTTTCAGCATGCTTGAAATTTCATGACGTACTAGACGTACTACGACGTATGACAGCGTACTTCATCGTTTTTCAGCATGCTCTTCACGTAAACCAAACTTACCCATAACGTATTCAACTTGTGCCAGCGTTTTAGACACATTTTTCAGAGGTCGGCATACGCTGGCGAAATCGTCAAGGTGTGACTGCGATGTTGACACTTCCAATTCTCAGGCGGTTATGATTTGAATCGGAGAGCGGCAGCTTTTAAATAGGCTACGCCACGTGAACGTCGGCGATACGTGCAGCGTGCTATGCCTAAGTTAGACTATCGTTGGGCATAGGTTGTGAACGCAGACAACACGCTAATCATTCGTTGGTATAAGTTATCTATAAGACAACGAAACGTTCTGTGTACGTTACTAATATGTTATGCATGCAAACAACTCGTTATGAATACGCCAAAAACTTTTTTTAAAAAACATCAAAATTTCAGCATACGCCAACGTTTTACATACATTTTTATACGTTGCCATTGCTGGCTAAATCGTCAAGGTGTGACAGCACCTTTACACTCACTGTCGTTACCAGACAAATGAAAGTCCATGGCATCCATTATTCAAAACCAAATGTTCGATTTTTTAAAAGCAGAAATGAATGATGCGATCGAGTCGACCAATCAAATGTGGAAACACACAGAAAGCCAATAGAATCATGTAGACCACCAACCCGAGTATTTACATGCAGCCTTTGTAATTCTGTAGTTGACGTCATGTGGGTTACGCCCCTTTCAGGAGAATTTTTAGAGGCGTTCCCGAAGGTTTGTTTTTTTTTTATTTTACATTTTACAGAATGAGTATTGTGAAAAAACATTGTCACATCTGAAATCACGATGAAAAACTCCTATAGGACATATATAAATGAAATTTCAGTACTTTTGCGTGTCAGGGGACCTTTAAACTTCCTGATAACATTGCGTACGGTGGACACAGGAACATCAAGGTCTCTGGAGTTGGACTTGTAGCCTTGAGATTGTCCATGCTTGGCTACAATCTTGTGTCTGACCTCCTCAGACAATTCTCTGGTTTTTCTTTATTTTCTCCATGCTCACACACAGTGACGCAAACAGCATAATGACTCCCTTTCTCTATTCAAACTTGTTGAATGAGTGATTTTTACATTGCAGGCACTTGCAACAAAGTAAATGATAATCATCTGCTTGCAATCTAATTATTTCTAACAACTTGCAAAAGGTGCTAATAATATTGTTATGGTTGTGGAAATTCACAGATCACCATTCAGGTTCCCCGAAGATCAGTTATGTCGATAAGTGTGTGTTCCAGGTTAGATTTCACCACCAATGTATAAGGGGAATTATTTGTGTGCCGGGCTGTGCATCTTCAGTTAGCCGTTATTCTGTCTCTATCTTTTATTTTAACAACGACGACAATAACAACAACGACAAACCACGTCCGCGTGAAGCCGGTGATTTCAACCACGTCCGCGTACAAGCATGACTTGCAAAATGGATCAAAAAGGCCTTACCCTCTGAAGGAGCTGGCCAATCGAAAGTGAGAGGGGCAGAGCTAGCCGGGGGTGAAGGGTCGAAGGTGAAAGAGCGAGCACCCCCCGAACCCGATAAAGAGCCGTGCTGGAACGCCAAGAAGCCAGTTGTTGGAGTGTTGGAGTCCAGTTGTTGGAGTGTTGGAGTCCGGGGAGTCCAGTTGGAGTTGGAAGTTGAAAGTTGGAGTTGGGCTGGGCCGTTGGAGAAAGTCTGGAGTCTGGAGTTCGTGGCTTGCGGTTGGCGGTGGGAGTGGAGAGTTCAGAGTTCGGGCAAAGGTCCGGGCAAAGGATGCCGAGGGTCGCCGAACCAGGACCCAGAGAGTCACCAAGAGGGTGGCCAGGTATCCCGCTCGGTCTCTCGGAGCCCCTTCGGTCATCCCAGCTCCGAGCAGTTATAAAGGCTCACGAGCCCGGTTCTTTCTTTCTGGGGTTTTGCATGAAAGTCTGTGGCGCCTTGTCCATAAGTAACAAACTGTTAAGTGCATGATTGTGTACATAACAAATAGACATCGGCTGTAGGTTTTTGCTCGTGTCCTGTCCCATTCCCCCATTCATTGCATATGTGCATTTGAAATAAATGTCCCCATTTGTGAATGTTAATCTGCTCGTTGCGTCACTTTCTGCCATAATTGCGTTCGGGATATTAGCTGGCTGATAAGCCGATAAAACGTACATCTGGTCCGACGGGACTTGGCGATATAAAACCGCTCGGCAATCGCATATGGAACGAGCTGCTTAAGCGGCTCGTTTTCGTGCAGGTCCCGGTGAGGTATAAACTCCCAGCATTTTTGTCCGCGCAAATAATTAGGTACATCGACAATTCGGCAATCGACCCTGTAGAGCACGGACAGAAGAGTTGGCTGGTTTATGGCGTGTTAAAAACAACCATAGCTGGGTTTCGGCGTTGATCCGGAAGCTGCGACTAAATTGCCACGTCCGGTGGGCGCGCGCGGCCGCAATTGGGCTAAAGGCGGTCGTCCGCACGCCGGCGTGGCGGAAATCAACAACAATATTGTCTGGGCCATTTTAGGATTTGTGTGTGGAATAAGCTAAGATTTGTTGAAGATCTAAATCCGGATCCAGGAGGAGGTATGCGCTCTACCGAGTGTCCTTCGAGTTTATGTCATGGTTTTATTTTCATTTCATCAAGACAATAGTTCGTCACCTCATTTTGTCCTCCAATGGCACCCATGATCTTTTGTAAAATCCTTGCTCACCCTCATCCATTTTATCAACCTGCACCATATAGATGTATATTTGTGCATTTTCTTTGTTCACAAGTACTCTCCATCGGTTAATATTTGAACCAGGCACCTTCTGTCAACAAGCTCTTCCATGAGCCTTGACTTCTGTAAAAATGGTTTTTTGTATTTTTTTTTAAAGTAGGGTTTGTGAAAATCTACATGAGCCAATGACCAGAAATACAAAAACCAGAATTTGGCTCCAACTAAAACGGCACTCTCCGACGTTGACAGATATGCCTCCTCCCACATTATTACATCATTATATATACTTGTACCAAGTTTGATTTTAATCCCTGCAACTGTTCGTAAATATCACATTTTTACCTGACATGACCTCTGACCTATTGACTCTATAATCTAATCAGTTGGTGTATCCATTATGCATATTTGTACCAAGTTTGACTTAGATCCCTTCAGGCATTCTAAGTTATCGTGGAAACGAAAACCTATCACAGACACACGGGCGGACAACCTGAAAACATAATGCCTCCGGCGACTTCATCGGCGGACACATAAAAATGGTAGGGCCACAAAATAAAGACTGAATAGACAAGAGACTGCACATGCAATGCAATGTGATGCTCCCACAATAACGCAAGTAAAATATACTCACCATTCTCCTTGCGAAGACGGGAGATAAACTTCTTGGGTGGGATAACGCCAACCTTTTTCTTCTGAGTTGCAATGCTGTGAAAGAGGTCAGCAAGGCACGTAAGCAAGTTCTCTTTCTTTTTGGGCTGCGTCTTATAATCTAGGACCTTTTCTCGGAATGGCTTGCAGAAGTAAAGCGCTTGCAGTACAGAGTTGCAGTAGCAAGTGTTTCCAAACTAAAGAGAAAAGAAAAACAGAGTTCAACATCAGAAAAAAAAAAAAAAAACATGATAACAGAAAGGCAAAAAAGGTTGCAGCAAAAATTTAGAAATTGTAACAAAGATATGAAATACAAGGAAATTATAAGGAAATTTTGCACAGGAGGAGGCTATTGGGCCCATTGTGCCTGCGCCACATCAATACCAGATTTAATAAATCGGTCAATACCCCTTCCCTTTGTGTGCAGCCTTGTGACTGCTACACTGGTACTCATTTCACTGACCTCGGAAGGATGACAGGCTGAGTCAACCCCCTGGTGTTAATTCAGCGGCAGACAGGGCTCAAACTCAGGACCCTAGGATCCCAAGCCACCACTCTAACTGCTAAGCCAGCACCAGGTGTAAATACAAACAAAAGTTATTCAATGCGAGACAGAAATCAAGAATGGCACAAATAAAAGATTGAGCAACAATGAAGACCTTTAAAATGTACAAATTACACCCTCACATAATTACTCGAGAAGTAAGTTTTTTTTTTAACAAGCGGCCAAACATTTATTTAGCTTTGGTGATAAAGTTGAGCTCTGGGAGAGTTGAGTTTACTTGCATCGATGTGCATCAGGGTGCAATGAATTTTATCAACCCAATGTTGATAAGAGTATGTTTATCACATTGGGAGGCAAGGCGATGCCTGCAGCCGACATCGAGCACGAGCTTTTCATCAGAGAAAAATACTCAGGTATACCAAGAAATGTTAACCCTGCCCTTTCCTTGTTCTGTCACCCCTCCCCCAAGCCTGGTGTTGGTTTAGCAGCTAGGTTGTCTGGCTTAGGATCCTAGAGTCCTGAGTTTGAGCCCCGTTGGCTGCTGAATTAACACCAGGTGGGGTTGACTCAGCCTGTCATCCTTCCGAGGTTGGCGAAATGAGTACCAGTGTACTGGGAGAGGGGCACAGCATCAGTGGCACAGCCACGTTTCCAGGAAATGATATCTATCTACCTGGCATCCAAGCTGCCGTACGCAACAACAGAACAGAACCCCTCCCCCACAGCCATCCCCTCTCCCAGGGTTTCTGCAGGACACACAAGGTCTGCGAGTAAACCACTTCCGGTACAACTCCAGATATCCATGTTCACTGGTCAGTTCCTCTTTTCTCCTGCCTGTGGATCCAACTTCCTCAATCTGTTCAATGTCATTCTTTCCTCCAGGGCTTAAATATGGCTGCTCACCTTCTCCTCAGGCCATCTTCCATCCACACTCAACCTTTTCTGCCCTCATTAACCCTCCCCAAGCTCACCCCTTACTTTTCAGGTTGTCAAGTGGTTTTGTTTTCATGTGTGTGTCTGTCTCCGTCTCTCTTCTCCCACCTACCCACCCCCCCCCCCCGCCCAACTGCCATTTCATTTCCAGTTTTCCCTTCCTGTTCTTTCCACCCCCTTCTTGCCATTTTAATTTGTATCCAGTTTCTTCACTCCCTGTGTACTCCTTCTCCTCCCCCTCCCCTTACCCATGGTTCCCTCTACCCATCTCTTGGTGTTTTCACTATGTTCTTTCTGTTCAGTTATTTTCTGTTTTCAGGTTTTCCATGAGCCTTGAGTTGGTATAGAAAAAAAAACAAAAAAACATCAGCCTCACCTTGCTTCTTCTAATGGCAAACATATTCTTAGACTATTTAGTTGATAAAATTCCTTTCAGCTCCCTTTGTAGAGCATCCTCATAATATGCATGAAAATAATTTTGAAGCATGCAAATATCAACTGAACACACCATGAACAAAAAAGATAAAATTTAAAAAAAAACCCTCACAAAGAACGATTCTGATAATGATCTGATTACAGACAGCCTTAAAAAAAATTCACCTGCAGATGCAACACAACTATGGATAATTAGCCTGCAATTACTACATCCATATGGCTTCGTATTTTTTTTTCTTTTTCATGAGACGAGGCAGCAGAAAGCAAGGTACTTACGTTAACCAACCCAAAATAATGTTCATTGATAGGGAATTGCTCAGGACCAATCTCTTTCTCCAAAGCAGAGGCATTGGCGCCCTTGAAAAAGACAAAACAAAATATATATTAAAAAAAATAAAAATTACACAAACCGTGGGAAAAAATTTTCATTTGTTACCAAGTTCAATATCAAAGGAATTATCCACCTGACATGAAAACGGTGCATTAAAGGTAAGGATCAAATGCATCGTTTGTTTTTCAAAAGCGAAATAAATAAATACGTAAAATAGAGGTCAATCCAAAAAAAGCAAAGCAACGAATTATAGAAGGTTGGCTTTGGAGTTACCAAAAAGCAAAACTGTACTGAGAACAAGGCAGAGGATAGCAGGTGGATGGGAGACATCACAATGTTGAACTGCAGCATCATCATCTGGACAAACACTGTCCATGAGAGGAAGTTATTCGGGTTACACAGATAACAAGAAGGGCACTCAGTAGAATGCACATCTCCGCTAGACCGAACAGTTCACGTTTTTAGCTCGCCTGTTCGAAGAACAGAGAGCTATAGCGATACCCCCGGCGTGAGCGTCAGCGTCAGCGTGAAAATGTTAAAGTTTTTGGTGCAAGTTATTTAGAAGCTTGCCATTCATTTAATATGTGTACTAGGATGCTGATATTTGGCATGGAGGTTCCTTTGGGGTATACTATTGGTGTAGTGAAGTTGAAATTAAAAAATAATTTCAAATGTTTAAAATTTTTGACCTGTTTTGAACTTAACTTTTTTGTAGCACATCAACGTTAAAGTTTTTGGTGCAAGTTATTTAGAAGCTTGCCATTCATTTAATATGTGTACTAGGATGCTGATATTTGGCATGGAGGTTCCTTTGGGGTATATTATTGATGTAGTGAAGTTGAAATTAAAAAATAATTTCAAATGTTTCAAACTCAACTTTTTTGTTGCACATCAACGTTAAAGTTTTTTCCTTTCTAATGTTTTTATCTTACTATTTTTTACTGATTACAATATACAAATACATATATTGCTATAAATTATTTGGATCAGACTTCACTGCAATGCTTTATAAAAAATATTATTAGATTAGTCTTTTAAAAACGATAAATGTATAAACAGGCGAGCATTGGGTGGCTTTGACACCAACTCTGGTTTATCCCACCGATAGGCCACAACTGGATCCGCACCTCAACCAAAATGAAATCGACTTGTTCTTGTCACCTGATCAACTCATCCACCAAGTTTTATCATAATCCATCCACAACTTTTTCATACATCATGGTATGTATTGTTTTTGGCCCCATCTCTCAATGGTGAAGAATCACTTAAAAAAAAAAAATTCAAAAAAATTTATCCGATCCAGATTCGTATCTTCACTAAAATCAAATCATTGAATAAATTTGTCCTCATCACACACCCAACCTGTCCACCAAGGTTCATCCGATTCAGTCCATAACTTTTTGAGATCGTGTGCGAAAAATCGGTTTCAGCCCTATTCACTCAAGGGTGAAGAATCACAAAAAAAAAAAAATAATAATAATAATAATAATAATAATAATAATAATAATAATAATATCGGATCCTGATTCGGATCATCACCAAAATCGAATAAATTCACTCTTGTCACACACCCAACATGTCCACCAAGTTTCGTCCGAATCCGTCCATAACTTTTGAAATATCCTGCACACAAAGAAACAGACAGTACACAGGTGAACTCGTAACTGCCATCCTCCCTTCGGTGGGTGGAGGAAATAATGAAGATGTAATAACAGGTCATGTGCTGCATGAGCACATATCTCCAGAAATGCAAAGCCTGCGGGAGGAGCTCCCCCAGGACACGAATGTTGACCACCTTTTGACATCTCAAGTTTCAAAATGATTAATCTGCACTTAGGTCGGTTTTCACGACATCATTGACATTTAATCAGCAAGGCAACTTATCTCAATCTATGGTGTGAATTCCTAACAAGGCAATCCTGTTAATGGCCCTTTTTAGAGATTTTGAACCACAATGAACCACAAAAAGTGGGAGAGAGGTTGCATCAGCAACCAAGTTCATAATTTGGTTTGCACATGGTCTTTTTGAATGAACATTGAAGTGATTTTAGTTGACCGTCTTGGTAATTAAATTTGTGCAACAAAACAGTTTGATGACTGCAAATTCAGTCAATTCATAATTTTGTCAACAATACAGTATGGCTGTAAATTGAAGTTCGGGGAGGGGAAGGGAGTGGGGGAGGTGGTAAGTTACACTTCTTTTTCATATTTAAACAACTCTTCCTCCCCCAACTCTTTGTGGCCACACTCCCATCCCCAACCCCACCACCCCCTTGTTCCCAGCCAACCTATCAAAGCTGCTAAATACCATGCTTGCCATCAAAGCATATTCGCAGTAAAATGACAGAACATTTTATGACAATGAACTGGTGGATTAGAGATGTACAAATCACCAAAATCACATTCTTCGACTCCTCCTGAAGGAATGAACTTTGAGGTTAAAAGCCACGAGGATCCACTCGGACGAGAGCATTTGCTCTGAATGCCTGGTGTGGCTCCGTTACTAATACACATGAATTAGGTGTAAGGGGATTACCAACTCTCCTCCCCGTCCCCCCCCCCGCCCCAATATTTGCGTATTATATTGAGAATACTGCAGAGGTATTCCTGTTTTGCTAAATGCTGGAGAGTGATGTACAGTCTCTGGAGCCCCTTGGCCTCATGAACAGCCACAACAGGTCTTGGGCTTAACATACCTTTAAGCTAATCTATACCACCCGTCACCACAATCCGAAGTTCACAAGATAGTACAAAACCTTCATTGAAAGTGCTGATGCAATATTGCTACAGCTCATTCTTCCTACGTTGCCTCTCTAAACGGTGGTGGAATCCGAGGCCGAGCCGTTGGCATCCAAGTGGAAGGCCGAGTCTCAAAGTGTGCTTCTTCTCCATGCAAGAAGGTTTGAAGGCCGAGAGCATTCCTTTACTGCCTTCCTTTATTCTTTTTCTGCAGTGACCCAAGACTCATTGAGAACCTTACACATAGTCGAGGGCACGAGCATTTTAATGTGAATAACCAGGACAATATACTCTTTGGGTTTTTTTTAATACTTCCACTTATTGTGGTGACATGATTTCATGCTTTCAACTGGCTATGATCAACGGTGCATCACCACCGTTTCCAAGTGTATGGGCACCACTGATGCAATGCCGCTATTACCAGTTCACTGGTACTCATTTCGCTGACCTCAGAAGGATGACAGGCCGAGTCAACCCCGTATGGCGTTAATTCAGGGGCTGACGGGGCTTGAACTCGTAACCCTAAAATCCCAAGCCCACCATCCTAACCACAAAGCCAACACCAGACTATGACAATATACTAGAACACAACAAATCATAAGGAATTTGAACCTGAAATCCGATAATCATGAGCTATGTGCTCTAATGGGAATAGCAAACGAGCCAATTATCCACCAGGCTCTTTATACCCTTAATTATCTTCACACATCACCTGCAGCAGTTCGTCACACAGATTATTCCAGAAATCCAAATCTCGTAACCTTAGCAAAGTCAAGATTCCACGTGCGGCTCCATACTTTCATTTACTCTGTTCTCTTAATGATCGAACATCCTCTCGGAGTCCTGTTCTCCATCAAGGTTTCTCACAAACAGTACCGACCCATGAGCTTTCTTTATACACACGCCGACACCAACGAGCCTTCAACCACTGCCCGACCTCCCCAACCTCTTATGCTTGCGTACCCCCCCTCCCCAACCTCTTATGCTTGCGTACCCCCCCTCCCCAACCTCTTATGCTTGCATACCCCCTCCCCAACCTCTTATGCTTGCATACCCCCTCCCCAACTTCTTATGCTTGCATACCCCCACTCCCCAACCTCTTATGCTTGCGTCACCCCCTCCCCAACCTCTTATGCTTGCGTACCCCCCTCCCCAACCTCTTATGCTTGCGTACCCCCCTCCCCAACCTCTTATGCTTGCGTACCCCCTCCCCAACCTCTTATGCTTGCGTACCCCCCTCCCCAACCTCTTATGCTTGCATACCCCCTCCCCAACTTCTTATGCTTGCATACCCCACTCCCCAACCTCTTATGCTTGCGTCCCCCCCTCCCCAACCTCTTATGCTTGCATCCCCCCTCCCCAACCTCTTATGCTTGCGTCCCCCCTCCCCATTTCATTTCTGTGCACCTCTTTCGCAAACTAAAACATTGTGTGTGCATTGTTGGTTGTTGTCTCCATATGCGGGTTTCAGAAGGTGAAACGTTGCTCTCCCAGGACTCGAAGTGTGTGTGTGTATGTGTGTGTGTGTGTGTGTGTGTGTGTGTGTGTGTGTGTGTGTGTGTGTGTGTGTGTGTGTGTGTGTGTGTGTGTGTGTGTGTGTGTGTCCTAAGTGTCCTAAAAACAACCTCACAGCTACAGGTCGACAATACCGATGGCAGAGAAACATTTGCACAAAAATACAACTATAGAACCCTGAAAATAAAAGTTCAACCACCTGCGCACGCACGGACACATGCACGCATGGTGCTGTTGTGCCGCCACATTTCTGGCTAGATTGACAGTTCAATGCACAATGATCCATCAATCTTCTTAACCTACAGATACAATATAATTTTAGTTGACTGTCTTGCAGAAACCCTAACATGCAGAACTCCTTAATGAATGCACATTTTGTTTTTTTATCTCACACACACACACACACACACACACACACACACACACACACACACACACACACACACACACACACACACACACACACACACACACACACACACACACACACACACACACACACACACACACACACACACACACCAATGTCCAAACAAGCCAATAACACTTAAACCGCTGCACCGATGAACTCGAGGACAACGTGCACCTTGGAGACGCGGAGGTTTCGACCGAACTCGCACCTGGGAGACGACGCGATGGTTGGCTATGCCAGGTGCAAACCAATAGTGGGGCAGATAACAGCAATTTTTGAGAGGAATCGTGCAAATGATGATACAAGCATCAAATTGGGCACATTTGTTCTCCAGGGGATTCTAATCAAATCTGCCTGATTGGCCATTTGAAAATCCAAATTTTGAAAAATTTGTAGAAAAAAGAAAAACTTCAAAAAAGTCAAGATCACGAATCAATGTTGGATGTTGGCTGAGATTGGTGAATGTTTCAGAAACATCATCAAAGACGTTCCAAGTCTGCCATGCAGTTTTCTTCCCTTTACCGCGGAAGGCAGACACGACGTCACATCCAGTGACTTCCTTGTGTTGCTCATGGCATCTTCTCCTTTTGTGACAATGACTGTGCTTGTCGTCTGTGCTTCACACATCTTTTCCGCAAGGAAGTGAAACAGCTCAGTCTTGTTGCTGTCATCTCGAAGAAAGCTTCTCCAGTTAATTGGGGTCTTACTGGTTCCTGTCACTCTTCTTCTGATTCCTTGCCCCCTTTTCGACCTTGCCTCGGACTTCAGACTTGACTTCTTGTACACAACAAACACTACGTCCACCCTCTCGTACCTGGCACCATTGGATTCCACCTTTGGGATGATGTCTTCTTTAGCATAGTCATCAAATATCTTTGACATACGTGGAGGTTGGGCATTGATAAGTGTTGAGCCATCAATGATGACTGCATCTCCCCTTGGTTCTCTGTCTGCGATGTTCACTTGCACTTCAAGAATTTCAGCCAGCTGTGACTCCAAATTATTTTGAAGTTATTTTTTCTTCAAATTTTTCAAAATTTGGATTTTCAAATGGCTAATCGGGCAGATTTGATCAGAAAGCCCTGCAGAACAGAAATGCCAAATGTGCTGCTTGTATCACAATTTGCACGATTTTTCTACTATCTACTACACTACAAGCTCGAATGTAGGACGGCCTGCTCGTTGTTAGAACACAGCAGCAAACCACGCCGGACGCCGTGTTTGTTTGTTTGTTTGTTTGTTTATTTGTTTATTTGTTTAATTATTTATTTATTGAGTCAGCTGACTACTTGACCCATCGGTACCGCAAGCTCGAGTGTAACACACACTGCTCTCTCTACCTTATGCACAGAAAAACAGGCGGGCACGATGCTCATGGTCTCTCCGCCAGGCGATCCGATCGCCCGGATGGCAAAGTTCACCCACGAGTTGGGGGAAGGACAGGGGGACGAGAGAAAATAGGGTTAGGCTGAGGCCAGGGGCGCTCGCAGCCAAAAGCGCTTCCGAAGCCCGCACAGCCGCTAGTCGAGCCCGTGGTCCCACCGCGGCCTAGTCGCGCCACCGCGAAGTCGGAGCGGATGTCACAGTGTAAGCTGTCCGCCTTGATGGGGATGCGGCCGTCAATGTCGGCCACAGGATTGGGGCTGCTGGAAAGGACGCGCGTGTGAAACGCGGAAGGCGTACCATTGTACAGATGGAGGCGAGGTTGCGGACGGTCATTTAGCACTTCCGTCTGGTGTCAGCCATCTTGAAACGGCGGGAAGAACCAAGGACCCGCGTGAGGTGGCGGCGACGACGACGACGCTCCCGTCTCATTCCCCTCTTGCCGGCGATGAACACCCGGTGTAAACACGTGGAACCTGCGAACCACGTTCACACCGTCTTCGTTTTGCCCAGTTTACGTGACGTTATTTTCTTCTTCTTCTTCTTCATTTGAGTTTAAATGGCGTTTTCAGTGCCGTCAGGATCTATATAAACCACTCATGTAATCACGAACGTTCCGTCAGGTTTTCACGAATTCTCATACTCACCATGTGGAGTCGACGATGCGATTTGGTTCAATCGGCAGAGTATTTTACGGGAGAGAGACGCGTCCTCTGGACCTTAAATTACGAACATATCGTCAGAGACTGTCAAGAAACAGCTGACCTCTTCGCGAAAGCGGATGAAATGATCCGGAGGATTCAACTCGCAAACCAATGGCAAACGTCGTCCGTGAAATATCCCTTATAGTTCACCTCGTCCGTGAATTATCCCTTATAGTTCACCTCGTCCGTGAAATATCCCTTATAGTTCACCTCGTCCGTGAAATATCCCTTATAGTTCACCTCGTCCGTGAAATATCCCTTATAGTTCACCTCGTCCTTGAAATATCCCTTATAGTTCACCTCGTCCTTGAAATATCCCTTATAGTTCACCTCGTCCTTGAAATATCCCTTATAGTTCACCTCGTCCTTGAAATATCCCTTATAGTTCACCTCGTCCTTGAAATATCCCTTATAGTTCACCTCGTCCTTGAAATATCCCTTATATTACACCTCATCCGTGAAATATCCCCTTATTGTACACCTCGTCCGTGAAATATCACCTTATAGTACACCTCGTCCGTGAAATATCCCTTATAGTTCACCTCGTCCGTGAAATATCCCTTATAGTTCACCTCGTCCGTGAAATATCCCCTTATAGTTCACCTCGTCCGTGAAATATCCCCTTATAGTTCACCTCGTCCGTGAAATATCCTTTATGGTACACCTCGTCCGTGAAATATCCCTTATAGTACACCTCGTCCGTGAAATATCCCCTTATAGTTCACCTCGTCCGTGAAATATCCCTTATAGTTCACCTCGTCCTTGAAATATCCCTTATAGTACACCTCGTCCGTGAAATATCCCTTTGGGTACACCTCGTCCGTGAAATATCCCTTTGGGTACACCTCGTCCGTGAAATATCCCCTTATAGTTCACCTCGTCCGTGAAATATCCTTTATGGTACACCTCGTCCGTGAAATATCCCCTTATAGTACACCTCGTCCGTGAAATATCCCTTATAGTTCAGCTCGTCCTTGAAATATCCCTTATAGTTCACCTCGTCCTTGAAATATCCCTTATAGTTCACCTCGTCCTTGAAATATCCCTTATAGTTCACCTCGTCCTTGAAATATTCCTTTGGGTACACCTCGTCCATGAAATATCACCTTATAGTACACCTCGTCCGTGAAATAACCCCTTATTGTACACCTCGTCCGTGAAATATCCCCTTATTGTACACCTCGTCCGTGAAATATCCCATATCCCTTATAGTTCACCTCGTCCTTGAAATATCCCTTATAGTACACCTCGTCCGTGAAATATCCCTTATAGTTCACCTCGTCCGTGAAATATCCCTTATAGTACACCTCGTCCGTGAAATATCCCTTATAGTTCACCTCGTCCTTGAAATATCCCTTATAGTTCACCTCGTCCTTGAAATATCCCTTATAGTTCACCTCGTCCGTGAAATATCCCTTATAGTTCACCTCGTCCGTGAAATATCCCTTATAGTTCACCTCATCCTTGAAATATCCCTTATAGTTCACCTCGTCCGTGAAATATCCCTTATAGTTCACCTCGTCCGTGAAATATCCCTTATAGTTCACCTCGTCCGTGAAATATCCCTTATAGTACACCTCGTCCGTGAAATATCCCTTATAGTACACCTCGTCCGTGAAATATCCCTTATAGTTCACCTCGTCCTTGAAATATCCCTTATAGTTCACCTCGTCCTTGAAATATCCCTTATAGTACACCTCGTCCGTGAAATATCCCTTATTGTACACCTCGTCCGTGAAATATCCCCTTATAGTTCACCTCGTCCGTGAAATATCCCTTATAGTACACCTCGTCCGTGAAATATCCCTTATAGTTCACCTCGTCCGTGAAATATCCCCTTATAGTTCACCTCGTTCTTGAAATATCCCTTATAGTTCACCTCATCCTTGAAATATTCCTTATAGTACACCTCGTCCGTGAAATATCCCTTATAGTTCAACTCGTCCGTGAAATATCCCTTATAGTTCACCTCGTCCGTGAAATATCCCTTATAGTTCACCTCGTCCGTGAAATATCCCTTATAGTTCACCTCGTCCTTGAAATATCCCTTATAGTACACCTCGTCCGTGAAATATCCCCTTATAGTTCACCTCGTCCGTGAAATATCCCTTATAGTTCACCTCGTCCGTGAAATATCCCTTATAGTACACCTCGTCCGTGAAATATCCCTTATAGTTCAACTCGTCCGTGAAATATCCCTTATAGTTCACCTCGTCCGTGAAATATCCCTTATAGTTCACCTCAACCTTGAAATATTCCTTATAGTACACCTCGTCCGTGATATATCCCCTTATAGTTCACCTCGTCCTTGAAATATCCCTTATAGTTCACCTCGTCCTTGAAATATCCCTTATAGTACACCTCGTCCGTGAAATATCCCCTTATAGTTCACCTCGTCCGTGAAATATCCCTTATAGTTCACCTCGTCCTTGAAATATCCCTTATAGTACACCTCGTCCGTGAAATATCCCTTATAGTTCACCTCATCCTTGAAATATTCCTTATAGTACACCTCGTCCGTGAAATATCCCTTATAGTTCACCTCGTCCGTGACATATCCCTTATAGTTCACCTCATCCTTGAAATATCCCTTATAGTTCACCTCGTCCGTGAAATATCCCTTATAGTTCACCTCGTCCGTGAAATATCCCTTATAGTTCACCTCGTCCGTGAAATATCCCTTATAGTTCACCTCGTCCGTAAAATATCCCTTATAGTACACCTCGTCCGTGAAATATCCCTTATAGTTCACCTCATCCTTGAAATATCCCTTATAGTTCACCTCGTCCGTGAAATATCCCTTATAGTTCACCTCGTCGGTGAAATATCCCTTATAGTTCACCTCGTCCGTGAAATATCCCTTATAGTTCACCTCGTCCTTGAAATATCCCTTATAGTTCACCTCGTCCTTGAAATATCCCTTATAGTTCACCTCGTCCGTGAAATATCCCTTATAGTTCACCTCATCCTTGAAATATCCCTTATAGTTCACCTCATCCTTGAAATATCCCTTATAGTTCACCTCGTCCGTGAAATATCCCTTATAGTTCACCTCGTCCGTGAAATATCCCTTACAGTTCACCTCATCCTTGAAATATTCCTTATAGTACACCTCGTCCGTGAAATATCCCTTATAGTTCACCTCGTCCGTGAAATATCCCTTATAGTTCACCTCATCCTTGAAATATCCCTTATAGTTCACCTCATCCGTGAAATATCCCTTATAGTTCACCTCGTCCGTGAAATATCCCTTATAGTTCACCTCGTCCGTAAAATATCCCTTATAGTTCACCTCATCCTTGAAATATTCCTTATAGTACACCTCGTCCATGAAATATCCCCTTATAGTTCACCTCGTCCTTGAAATATCCCTTATAGTTCACCTCGTCCTTGAAATATCCCTTATAGTTCACCTCGTCCTTGAAATATCCCTTATAGTTCACCTCGTCCGTGAAATATCCCTTATAGTTCACCTCGTCCTTGAAATATCCCTTATAGTACACCTCGTCCGTGAAATAACCCCTTATTGTACACCTCGTCCGTGAAATATCCCCTTATTGTACACCTCGTCCGTGAAATATCCCTTATAGTTCACCTCATCCTTGAAATATTCCTTATAGTACACATCGTCCATGAAATATCCCCTGATAGTACACCTCGTCCGTGAAATATCCCTTTGGGTACACCTCGTCCGTGAAATATCCCTTTGGGTACACCTCATCCGTGAAATATCCCCTTATAGTTCACCTCGTCCGTGAAATATCCCCTTATAGTTCACCTCGTCCGTGAAATATCCTTTATGGTACACCTCGTCCGTGAAATATCCCCTTATAGTACACCTCGTCCGTGAAATATCCCTTATAGTTCAGCTCGTCCTTGAAATAGCCCTTATAGTTCACCTCGTCCTTGAAATATCCCTTATAGTTCACCTCGTCCTTGAAATATCCCCTTATAGTTCACCTCGTCCTTGAAATATCCTTTATGGTACACCTCGTCCGTGAAATATCCCCTTATAGTACACCTCGTCCGTGAAATATCCCTTATAGTTCAGCTCGTCCTTGAAATAGCCCTTATAGTTCACCTCGTCCTTGAAATATCCCTTATAGTTCACCTCGTCCTTGAAATATCCCTTATAGTTCACCTCGTCCGTGAAATATCCCTTATAGTTCACCTCGTCCGTGAAATATCCCCTTATAGTTCACCTCGTCCGTGAAATATCCCTTATAGTTCACCTCGTCCTTGAAATATCCCTTATAGTTCACCTCGTCCTTGAAATATCCCTTATAGTACACCTCGTCCGTGAAATATCCCTTATTGTACACCTCGTCCGTGAAATATCCCCTTATAGTTCACCTCGTCCGTGAAATATCCCTTATAGTTCACCTCGTCCTTGAAATATCCCTTATAGTACACCTCGTCCGTGAAATATCCCTTATAGTTCACCTCGTCCGTGAAATATCCCTTATAATACACCTCGTCCGTGAAATATCCCTTATAGTTCACCTCGTCCGTGACATATCCCTTATAGTTCACCTCATCCTTGAAATATCCCTTATAGTTCACCTCGTCCGTGAAATATCCCTTATAGTTCACCTCGTCGGTGAAATATCCCTTATAGTTCACCTCGTCCTTGAAATATCCCTTATAGTTCACCTCGTCCTTGAAATATCCCTTATAGTACACCTCGTCCGTGAAATATCCCTTATAGTTCACCTCGTCCGTGAAATATCCCCTTATAGTTCACCTCGTCCGTGAAATATCCCTTATAGTTCAGCTCGTCCTTGAAATATCCCTTATAGTTCACCTCGTCCTTGAAATATCCCTTATAGTTCACCTCGTCCTTGAAATATCCCTTATAGTTCACCTCGTCCGTGAAATATCCCTTATAGTTCACCTCGTCCGTGAAATATCCCTTATAGTTCACCTCGTCCGTGAAATATCCCTTATAGTTCACCTCGTCCGTAAAATATCCCTTATAGTTCACCTCATCCTTGAAATATTCCTTATAGTACACGTCGTCCGTGAAATATCCCCTTATAGTTCACCTCGTTCTTGAAATATCCCTTATAGTTCACCTCATCCTTGAAATATTCCTTATAGTACACCTCGTCCGTGAAATATCCCTTATAGTTCACCTCGTCCGTGAAATATCCCTTACAGTTCACCTCATCCTTGAAATATTCCTTATAGTACACCTCGTCCGTGAAATATCCCTTATAGTTCACCTCGTCCGTGAAATATCCCTTATAGTACACCTCGTCCGTGAAATATCCCCTTATAGTTCACCTCGTCTGTGAAATATCCCCTTATAGTTCACCTCGTCCGTGAAATATCCCTTATAGTTCACCTCGTCCGTGAAATAACCCTTATAGTTCACCTCGTCCGTGAAATATCCCTTATAGTTCACCTCGTCCGTGAAATATCCCCTTATAGTTCACCTCGTCCGTGAAATATCCCTTATAGTTCACCTCGTCCGTGAAATATCCCTTATAGTACACCTCGTCCGTGAAATATCCCTTATAGTTCACCTCGTCCGTGAAATATCCCTTATAGTTCACCTCGTCCGTGAAATATCCCTTATAGTTCACCTCGTCCGTGAAATATCCCTTATAGTTCACCTCGTCTGTGAAATATCCCTTATAGTTCACCTCGTCCTTGAAATATCCCTTATAGTTCACCTCGTCCGTGAAATATCCCTTATAGTTCACCTCGTCCGTGAAATATCCCTTATAGTTCACCTCGTCCGTGAAATATCCCTTATAGTACACCTCGTCGGTGAAATATCCCTTATAGTTCACCTCGTCCTTGAAATATCCCTTATAGTTCACCTCGTCCTTGAAATATCCCTTATAGTTCACCTCGTCCTTGAAATATCCCTTATAGTTCACCTTGTCCTTGAAATATCCCTTATAGTACACCTCGTCCGTGAAATATCCCTTATAGTACACCTCGTCCGTGAAATATCCCCTTATAGTTCACCTCGTCCGTGAAATATCCCTTATAGTTCACCTCGTCCTTGAAATATCCCTTATAGTACACCTCGTCCGTGAAATATCCCTTTGGGTACACCTCGTCCGTGAAATATCCCTTTGGGTACACCTCGTCCGTGAAATATCCCTTATAGTTCACCTCATCCTTGAAATATTCCTTATAGTACACCTCGTCCATGAAATATCCCCTTATAGTTCACCTCGTCCTTGAAATATCCCTTATAGTTCACCTCGTCCTTGAAATATCCCTTATAGTTCACCTCGTCCTTGAAATATCCCTTATAGTTCACCTCGTCCTTGAAATATCCCTTATAGTTCACCTCGTCCGTGAAATATCCCTTATAGTTCACCTCGTCCGTGAAATATCCCCTTATAGTTCACCTCGTCCGTGAAATATCCCCTTATAGTTCACCTCGTCCGTGAAATATCCTTTATGGTACACCTCGTCCGTGAAATATCCCCTTATAGTACACCTCGTCCGTGAAATATCCCTTATAGTTCAGCTCGTCCTTGAAATATCCCTTATAGTTCACCTCGTCCTTGAAATATCCCTTATAGTTCACCTCGTCCTTGAAATATTCCTTATAGTACACCTCGTCCGTGAAATATCCCCTTATAGTTCACCTCGTCCGTGAAATATCCCTTATAGTACACCTCGTCCGTGAAATATCCCTTATAGTACACCTCGTCCGTGAAATATCCCCTTATAGTACACCTCGTCCTTGAAATATCCCTTATAGTTCACCTCGTCCTTGAAATATTCCTTATAGTACACCTCATCCGTGAAATATCCCCTTATAGTACACCTCGTCCGTGAAATATCCCCTTATTGTACACCTCGTCCGTGAAATATCACCTTATAGTACACCTCGTCCATGAAATATCACCTTATTGTACACCTCGTCCGTGAAATATCCCCTTATAGTTCACCTCGTCCGTGAAATATCCTTTATGGTACACCTCGTCCGTGAAATATCCCCTTATAGTACACCTCGTCCGTGAAATATCCCTTATAGTTCAGCTCGTCCTTGAAATATCCCTTATAGTTCACCTCGTCCTTGAAATATCCCTTATAGTTCACCTCGTCCTTGAAATATCCCTTATAGTTCACCTCGTCCTTGAAATATCCCTTATAGTTCACCTCGTCCTTGAAATATTCCTTATAGTACACCTCGTCCGTGAAATATCCCCTTATAGTACACCTCGTCCGTGAAATATCCCTTATAGTTCACCTCGTCCTTGAAATATTACTTATAGTACACCTCGTCCGTGAAATATCCCTTATAGTACACCTCGTCCGTGAAATATCCCTTATAGTACACCTCGTCCGTGAAATATCCCTTATAGTTCACCTCGTCCTTGAAATATCCCTTATAGTTCACCTCGTCCGTGAAATATCCCTTATAGTTCACCTCATCCTTGAAATATTCCTTATAGTACACCTCGTCCATGAAATATCCCCTTATAGTTCACCTCGTCCTTGAAATATCCCTTATAGTTCACCTCGTCCTTGAAATATCCCTTATAGTTCACCTCGTCCTTGAAATATCCCTTATAGTTCACCTCGTCCTTGAAATATTCCTTATAGTACACCTCATCCGTGAAATATCCCCTTATAGTACACCTCGTCCGTGAAATATCCCCTTATTGTACACCTCGTCCGTGAAATATCACCTTATAGTACACCTCGTCCATGAAATATCACCTTATAGTACACCTCGTCCGTGAAATAACCCCTTATTGTACACCTCGTCCGTGAAATATCCCCTTATTGTACACCTCGTCCGTGAAATATCCCCTTATTGTACACCTCGTCCGTGAAATATCCCTTTGGGTACACCTCGTCCGTGAAATATCCCTTATAGTTCACCTCATCCTTGAAATATCCCTTATAGTTCACCTCATCCTTGAAATATTCCTTATAGTACACCTCGTCCATGAAATATCCCCTTATAGTTCACCTCGTCCTTGAAATATCACCTTATAGTACACCTCGTCCGTGAAATAACCCCTTATTGTACACCTCGTCCGTGAAATATCCCCTTATTGTACACCTCGTCCGTGAAATATCCCTTATAGTTCACCTCATCCTTGAAATATTCCTTATAGTACACATCGTCCATGAAATATCCCTTATAGTACACCTCGTCCGTGAAATATCCCTTATAGTTCACCTCGTCCATGAAATAACCCTTATAGTTCACCTCGTCCGTGAAATATCCCTTATAGTTCACCTCGTCCGTGAAATATCCCCTTATAGTTCACCTCGTCCGTGAAATATCCCTTATAGTTCACCTCGTCCGTGAAATATCCCTTATAGTTCACCTCGTCCTTGAAATATCCCTTATAGTTCACCTCGTCCGTGAAATATCCCCTTATAGTTCACCTCGTCCGTGAAATATCCCTTATAGTTCACCTCGTCCGTGAAATATCCCTTATAGTTCACCTCGTCCTTGAAATATCCCTTATAGTTCACCTCGTCCTTGAAATATTCCTTATAGTACACCTCGTCCGTGAAATATCCCTTATAGTTCCCCTCGTCCGTGAAATATCCCCTTATAGTTCACCTCGTCCGTGAAATATCCCTTATAGTTCACCTCGTCCGTGAAATATCCCTTATAGTTCACCTCACACGTGAAATATCCCTTGTAGTTCACCTCTCACGTGAAATATCCCCTTATTGTACACCTCGTCTGTGAAATATCCCCTTATAGTACACCTCGTCCTTGAAATATCCCTTATAGTTCACCTCGTCCTTGAAATATCCCTTATAGTTCACCTCGTCCTTGAAATATTCCTTATAGTACACCTCGTCCGTGAAATATCCCCTTATAGTTCACCTCATCCGTGAAATATCCCCTTATTGTACACCTCGTCCGTGAAATATCCCCTTATAGTACACCTCGTCCATGAAATATCCCTTGTAGTTCACCTCACACGTGAAATATCCCTTGTAGTTCACCTCACACGTGAAATATCCCCTTATTGTACACCTCGTCTGTGAAATATCCCCTTATAGTACACCTCGTCCATGAAATATCCCTTATAGTACACCTCGTCGGTGAAATATCCCTTATAGTTCACCTCGTCCTTGAAATATCCCTTATAGTTCACCTCGTCCTTGAAATATTACTTATAGTACACCTCGTCCGTGAAATATCCCTTATAGTACACCTCGTCCGTGAAATATCCCTTATAGTTCACCTCGTCCTTGAAATATCCCTTATAGTTCACCTTGTCCTTGAAATATCCCTTATAGTACACCTCGTCCGTGAAATATCCCTTATAGTACACCTCGTCCGTGAAATATCCCCTTATAGTTCACCTCGTCCGTGAAATATCCCTTATAGTTCACCTCAACCTTGAAATATTCCTTATAGTACACCTCGTCCGTGAAATATCCCCTTATAGTTCACCTCGTCCTTGAAATATCCCTTATAGTTCACCTCGTCCTTGAAATATCCCTTATAGTACACCTCGTCCGTGAAATATCCCCTTATAGTACACCTCGTCCGTGAAATATCCCTTATAGTTCACCTCATCCGTGAAATATCCCCTTATTGTACACCTCGTCCTAGAAATATCCCCTTATAGTACACCTCGTCCTAGAAATATCCCCTTATAGTACACCTCGTCCGTGAAATATCCCTTGTAGTTCACCTCACACGTGAAATATCCCTTGTAGTTCACCTCACACGTGAAATATCCCCTTATTGTACACCTCGTCTGTGAAATATCCCCTTATAGTACACCTCGTCCGTGAAATATCCCTTATAGTACACCTCGTCGGTGAAATATCCCTTATAGTTCACCTCGTCCTTGAAATATCCCTTATAGTTCACCTCGTCCTTGAAATATCCCTTATAGTTCACCTCGTCCTTGAAATATCCCTTATAGTTCACCTCGTCCTTGAAATATTCCTTATAGTACACCTCATCCGTGAAATATCCCCTTATAGTACACCTCGTCCGTGAAATATCCCCTTATTGTACACCTCGTCCGTGAAATATCACCTTATAGTACACCTCGTCCGTGAAATATCCCCTTATTGCACACCTCATCCGTGAAATATCCCCTTATTGCACACCTCGTCCGTGAAAATATCCCCTTATTGCACACCTCGTCCATGAAATATCCCTTATAGTACACCTCGTCGGTGAAATATCCCTTATAGTTCACCTCGTCCTTGAAATATCCCTTATAGTTCACCTCGTCCTTGAAATATCCCTTATAGTTCACCTCGTCCTTGAAATATCCCTTATAGTTCACCTCGTCCTTGAAATATTCCTTATAGTACACCTCGTCCATGAAATATCCCCTTATAGTACACCTCGTCTGTGAAATATCCCTTATAGTTCACCTCATCCGTGAAATATCCCCTTATTGTACACCTCGTCCGTGAAATATCCCCTTATAGTTCACCTCGTCCGTGAAATATCCCTTGTAGTTCACCTCACACGTGAAATATCCCTTGTAGTTCACCTCGTCCATGAAATATCCCTGATAGTTCACCTCGTCCGTGAAATATCCCTTATAGTACACCTCGTCCGTGAAATATCCCTTATAGTACACCTCGTCCGTGAAATATCCCTTATGGCCACACCTCGTCCGTGGAAACAGTGAACCATCTGCAAAGTCTGGTGATGAACGTGTGAACCATGACTGTGATGTCCCTCTCACTACCAGAGCAGAGATAGTTTGTCAATCTCCCTCGTGTTTGCCAGTTCTCGTCACATGTTTCCTCCTTCAGAGAACCTGACAACTGTTCATACGAGGTCTGGCCGAGCTGTGAAAACACCACATACCGTCTTTATCTCCAAACACTTTGTTTATCTGATGTTTGCCTTTTACACTTTGGTTATCTGATGTTTGCCTTTTACACTTTGGTTATCTGATGTTAACAGATTTGGATTACTTACTGCGTTAGTGTTTTCATGATCTCATCACACACTGCAGAGATGTAACAATATTACATTAGTTTGCTGTTTTCACTTTATCACTTTCCTTATTGTGGGAAAGGGAGATGGAATGGTATTACAGTGGTTTGCATTTGCTTTTGGATATGAAGCGGAAGTTCCGGGCTCTGGGGGCGCGGGGAATGATGTGTATGTGGTCGCCGGAGCACGACACCATGATGTTTTGGGTGCCTGAATAAATGATCCTTCTCTTCAAATATTGCCTGCCTCTTTATATATCATCCACATCAGAACTTTACAGTGGCGTCATTGCCAACATACTTAACGGTCCCATTGCTTTGGCTTGAATTATCATTTCGTGTGCAAAATTTACACACTTTGATGAGCGAGTGAAAGCGTTATTGAGTAATAATATGTTTTTGTAACTTTTCCTCATAAGAGAGTTAATGATTATTTTTTCAATCATGTCTATTGCCTATGAATCGCGATTCGCCAAAGTCACTGCTACCACTTCTGGTGCAGGTGTGAACAGGAAAGTACGTGCACCTGTTTCAGTCCTTGACGAGGAAACATGGTGTGAGATGTGAGTTGGGACAAACTACCCAAAAAGGAAGCATATGTAAGTGCAATGGCTAATGTTGTTGGTTCATCAGCAATAGTTGCAGCCTCAAAAATGCACGGAAGAGCTATGTTCTGCCTTAAAGCTGAGGCTGCAGCAAATAAGGTGATTGAGGAAGGCATTGTTGTCGGAGGGTTATTTGTCCAAGTGGAGCCGCTTTCGAGCCTTGGTACATGGATCATCCTCTCCAACATACCTCCTTTTATTGCTGATCATGCAGCTGTGCCATTCTTGGAGCGATTGGAGGTGTTGAGATCACCTATTAGGCCCCTGCCTCCAGGATGTCATGAGCCTGCCCTATGTCATATCTTGTTTTTTTTTAAAGATAAGTTTCTGTTCACCTGAATAAGGACACTGAATTGGAGGGATCCTTTGTTATTCTGTTTGAAGGCAGGAGCTATAAGGTGTTTTACATGACAAATGAACCTTGTTATGTTTGTTTGGTAAAGGATCACTTGAGAGAAGACTGCCTCACCATCTTAAAAGAAGTGTCTACTCCTCAAGGCCTTGCACAGCCAAAGGAAGATGGGAAAGGCAATTCAGATATCGGTAAAGGCGTACCTGCTCCTCGATGTCCAGAAAAGCCAAAGGAAGAGGAAATTAACACTCCAGAGGTTTCTGTGCTGTGTCCTGGCCCTGGCTTACCTTCTGTCATAGACCAATGGCAGATGGTGAAGTTGGAGAAAGGGAAAAGAGCATAGAAGAGAAAATCAGAACCAGAAGACGAGAGGGAGGGTGATCGTGTTGATATTTGTGATGATACACCTGATAAGAACATGGCAAGACGATCGACAAAGTCAGGTACTCTGGAAAATCTCGAGTTGGTTACTCAACTTGAAAAAGTGGAACATTTGGTCGTTACTGTTCCTTTGAAACAGGTCATGAATGTGATCGGCTGCCAAATGCAGCCAGTGACCTGCCAAAGAGTGATAAAGTATCCATAACTAAACCCAGTATGATAATGATGACGGACTCTGTGACATCTCCTTACTTGGTAGAGTCAAAGGAGACTGAGATGGTATCTGATGCATCACCTGTACTGAATGAGGTCTTGGGTGGTTCCTCTGCATACACAGGATACACAGAGTGAAATTAATAGGCACACCTTAACAAAAACACCTCAAGCAGATGAACTCTGCATCCCCATGGATGTAGTATCTTTAATTCTTACAGTTTTTCTGAGTGAGGCAGCAACAACTATCACAGTAATACCAGTGGAAGTTTCATCTGTGTTGCCAGAAGTCTGTGCTAAGCCTGTTTTAAGTAACGACAAGGTAGAGGATTTGGCACACGTTGAAGAGTTAAAACAGTGGAAAGACTATAAATTACTTGTGCATTCCCTGTATGTACTGAGAAGAGAAGGACACAGAAGTAAGACTTGAGGCTCAGTTGAACAAGTCAGTCAGGAAGTTTATTTCAAAGCCGGTGATCTCTGGGTCTAAGCATGACCTGACTTTGGTGAGGTCTTTCTACTTTATAAAAACATAGAACATTAACTTATACTCGACGACGCGTGAACCCCTTGGGTTCCAGTTGTGACAGCGGTTGATGAAAAACATCATTTCAAGAAAAAAGAAAAAAGATAGCTCCAGCGAACTATACTGCTGAGGTTGTTTGCATTGATCAAACTAGTGCGTGCCCGTATGTGTGTGGCCGTACGTGCAAAAGAAGATAACAGTAATAAAATAAAATAAAAAACTTTCAAACCGCGTGCCAGAAACAACAACCACACAGGCCATTCCTTCGCTCTCGCGTGCCCATACGTGTGTGGCCGTCCGTGCAAAAAAAACAAAAAACTTTCAAACAACCACACAGGCCGTTCCTTCGCTCTCGCGTGCCCATACGTGTGTGGCCGTCCGTGCAAAAAAAAAAAAAAACTTTCAAACAACCTACAGGCCGTTCCTTCGCTCTCATAAATGACGACTGGATTGGGGCATTGTGTTTTTATCTATCAATGTGCATAAGAAATCGAGAAATTATTAGAATACAGTAAGTCATCACTATCCAGAAGTCCGTACGTTGTAACCCGTAATGGGGAACGCGGCTGAGGATCTCTTCCCCAACGGCCATGCCGACGCAGCAACGTGTCCTGTCATTGGTAACTAAATGGCGCCCTTTCCCCATCGGCCACGCCTACGCAGCAACGTGTCCTGTCATTGGTTTGGTAAATAAATGGCCATAACTTGGGAACCACTTGTCAGATTAATATAAAACCTTGAAAAGGCACATACTCTGGTCCCCAGCAATATGCCTGGCAAGTTTTAATTAGATCGGACCAGTGGTTGTCGAGAAACAGCGGTCACACACACACACACACACACACACACACACACACACACACACACACACACACACACACACACACACACACACACTGCTGGAATTATAGATAGATACTCCCGAAAAGTACTTGACTGAATCGGAAATTGATTTTTTAATAATTTTTTGTTGCCCGATTTGAACGAAACTTGATACTGCACACCACAGGAGAATGGTAAGTAAGATGGGCCAAAAATTTTTGCCGCTATCGTGTACCGTTTTGGCTGTATTTCGGGAATATACATATATATATATATATATATATATATATATATATATATATATATATATATATATATATATATATATATATATATATATATATATATATATATATATATATACACACACACAAGATGAGAGTTTTAGTATTATAGAGATAATGGCAATATATTTTTGTCTGGGGACATTAAATGTCAATGGATGGAAAGATGCATTCTGGGTGCATTAGGTATTGTCCCTCTGTTTGAAGGAGAAACTTGGAGTCGCCTTTCTACAAGAAACCCACACAACTCAAGAGGTAGCCGATGGAGAAGCCAATGGCAAGAATCGGCGTATTTCAGTCACCTAATGGATACATCCTGTGGGGTGACTATCCTCTTCTCATCATCTTTTAAGCCTGATACACTTGTGATAAATGAGGTCAGTTAAGGCCATTAGTTACTTGTGAAAATACGGTGTGAAGATGTTGTTATCAACCTCGTGAATGTTTATACGCCATGTGTGGGAGCTGGAAGAGTTTTTCTTCGACTGCATGCAGAGATTTATACTCGCCTTCCCTGATGAAGAATATGTAATTATTGGAGGGGTCTTCAACTGCACTCTCAATCTCTCCCTCCATCTAGTGGGTCAAGAGCCACACGGTCCCTCTGATAAAGTGTTATAAGCTATGATAACGCAATTAAACCCGAGAGACATTTGGTGCATACAGCACCCCACTGACACTTTTACATACACTAGTATCAGGCGTGGCCATATTTCGCAATCTCGACTGGATAGAATCTGTGTCTCACCGTTGGTGCAGGAATGGTAGTGACTGCGGTATCAAATCTGCACATTTTACAGATCATAATCTGGCCTGGATAAAGCTTTATTTGGCTGAGACAAGGTGTGGTGCTGGTCTCTGGCACTTCAACGATGCCTTAGTTCAGGATGAAGCTTTTCTTTCAGTGTTTTGCAACTTTTGGCAAGCTTGAAGAAACCGAAAAGGAAATTTCTGGTCGCTTGGACTCTATTGGGATGTGGGGTAGGTACGGTTGAAATTATTGTGCCAGGAGTACTCATATGGAACGAGTAAAAAAACTTGGGATAGAGATCAGGAGGATAGAAGAGGAGCTGTTGCATCTTGAGCATTGGCTGACAACACTCACTCCCACTGAATTACATTCTTACGAAGAAAAGAAGGACACCCTGAAAGTGTGCAGCAGTGTGAAGGTCCAGGGAGCATATGTGTGCTCTCGGTTGCAGTTACTTTTCAAAGAGGAAAATTTTCTGAGCTATCTTAAAGCTTGGGAAAAGCGCAAATGTCAATCGAAGACTATATGCGATGTTCTGGCAGAAGATGGCTCTTTACTCAATGATTGTAGGAGTGTTCACAAACGAATTAGAGCCTTTTATGCTCAGCTGTACTCGGGGAAGAGAGTGGACGCTAATGTTTGTGGTACTTTGTGGAATAACCTTGTTGTGGCTACCCCAGAGAATTGAGAACGACTATTGGCTCCTTTGTCACTGGAGGAATTGACAAAGGCTCTGCAAAATCTGTCGCAAGATAAGTCCGCTGGAATTGACGGCCGATCTTGTGAGTTCTACAAGAAAGTATGGGAATTGATTGGGCTTGATTAACTAAGTGTAGCCAAGGAGGCATGCGATACAGAGTGAATGCCACTGTCTTGGCAGCGAGCAACTTTGACTCTGATTCCAAAGGAGGGAGATTTGAGAGACATGAGAAATTACCACCCAGTGTCTCTGCTATGCGTGGACTACAAAATAATGCCAAAAATGTTGTCAAATCATCTGGGACCTGTGTTACCAAAATTAGTGATCCCTGACCAGTCATATGCTGTCCCTGGCAGAACAATATATGACTATATATCCCTGATCAGGGACTTGATACACGATGTGGACGTGACTAAAACTCAAATTGGCTTCCTTTCACTGGATCAGAAGAAATCATTTGACCGAGTGAACCATAACTACCTCTTTGAGACCTTATCTTTGAGACCTTCAGGCTAGGCAGGAGATATTTAGGCATGCTTCGGACACTATACACTTCTGCAGAGTGCCTCATTAAAGGGAATGATTCATTGCTTGCACCTTTTCCTTTTGAGAGTGGAATGAGGCGAAGGTTAACTGGCATTGCGGTGCGGTGCAGTAATATTCCGTTCATTCTCTCTGCTTATGCAGATGATGTTCTCGTACTTGCGAGATGTGCAAGAGACATGCAAACAGTTTATGACCGTCAACAAATCTACTCGGCAGTATTATCTGCCAAAAAAAATTGGTGGAAGAGTGCTGGACTCCAGGTTGGACCCATGCAGATTGAACAACTCTCCACATTGTTTCAGCAGTTACCATGGAGTCACAATGAACTTAAATATTTGGGGGGTCTATTTGTCCATCTCTTGGAAATGCTCATCAATTCACAACTGGAGCACTGCAAAGGAAAGAAATACAGCTGAAGCTGAGAGACTGGAGTGGACTATTAACGATCCTGTCTCTGCGTGGGAGAACTCTTTTTCTGAAACAATTTGTCCTTCCAAAGCTGCTGTTCAAGCTTTCTTGCATAAGTATTCCAGATTAGTTCTGGTTAAGATGCAAAGGAAGTTGTTGGACTGCTTTTGGAATGGGAAGCATTGGGTATCACGAGGAGTCCTGAGCATACCTCTGACTGAAGGTGGACCGGGCTTTCCCTGCCTTCGCAGCCACTGGTATACCTTTAGGCAACAGACCATTCAGCGATACCTTTATGCTAATCCAACACCACAATGGTAATTATGCTAATCCAACACCACATGCTGGCATCATACTTTTTCAGGAAAGTGCTCGGTTTCAGGTATGAAAGTCAAATATTCAGTATCACCTCCCAAAACCTCGCCAGTGACCCATTGCCTTCTTTCCATCAGGAAATGATGAAGGCCTGGTGTGCAATTGATATTGTTGCGGGCCGGGGGGGGTCGGGTGAGAAGACCACTAGGTGGGGGTTCCCATCAGACTCCCTGGAATTGTCGGCTGTCGCACACGGATAATTCCATGACGCGGTGAGTCGCTTAACCAACCGTGAACGCCAATAACTCAACCGCGTAACCTAGGGTCCTCCCGTCTTTGGGTTAATCGGGTTACCTAATTAATCACGTGATTTAATTACCGGGGAAACACGCCCTCGGAATGCCTTGTCCAAACCGGATCACTCTACCGGATCGGATGCAGCCGAGCGACACTGCCAAGGACGTACTGGCTAAAAGGAACGGATCGTTGGGAACAAAGTCCCGGCTTCGAACCATGCTGGATCAATGGAAGAAAAGACAAAAACGAGCAGGGAACATTCCTAATAATAATAATAATAATAATTTATTTACAAGCAGGCAAGAAAAATATGTGGCACAGTGAAAATTTATTGGGGTGTGTTGTGCAGAGAAAGAAAGTGGCGTGTGGTGCGACAATAAACAGCAACTTACAAAAGGGACACAGGGCAGACTTAACACGGAAATAACAATAACAATGATAACAATCTTCTACAGTCTTACTTAAGCAGACAGGCGCCAGCGCGCGCACGCACACACACACACACACACACACACACACACACACACACACACACACACACACACACACACACACACACACACACACACTCACACACATACACAGAACCCGATGAAGAGGGAGTTTTGCAATGGGGGGGGGGGGGGGGAGGTTGAGGCTATGATCTCGGTAACTGTGCGCCCGATAGCACGTCGTGCCACCAATACGTTTCGGGGGAGGATGCTCCGGGGTGCGGTACCCGACAGTGGGCGCGTTGCCTCTGACCCAAGCCGCACATGAGGAGACTGTGCTCATGAAGGAGGAGCTTGAGTGGAAAAGGGGCGGAGTCCAGAGGGCGAGGGTGGAGCAGTGGGCGGGATCAGGTAGGTGGGTGGGGTTGACGTGGTGTGGGCGGAGACGAGGAGGCGGAGTCGAGGAGCAGGAGGTGGGTTGTGGTGGTGTCAACATCGGTGGAGACGAGGAGGCAGAGTCGAGGAGCAGGAAAACACAGACAGTCAGGGCAAGAGGGACTGCCCTGACCTTTATAGGGCCCGCAGCTCGGGGGGAGGGGCCATGCCGAATCCAAGTGTCATCACCCGAATCGGGCGCTCCGATTGGCCCCGACCCCTCACGTGGCCTGTCAGCTTGGGCCAGAAACTGCCTCACTTTGTTTCCGGCAAGGCCATACCAAACAGCGGGAATATTGCGCTCCGAACCCAGGAGATGGCATGAATCACCCACACCGAAATTGGCACGCGAATCATCCCTCAAAAACCCCCGGGTGAGCGGTCGAGGGTCTCGCACGCCTGCTCGGGCATCCGACCAGCGCCGATCAACGCGCTTGTTCCGCGCGCGCCAACGTGGCCCACACCGCACATTCCCTTGCTCGATCGCAGCCTCACTGGCTGCAAAGACGAGAAGACGTTCACCATCCATGGAGAATTCACCGCTGCCAGCGAGGCCCTAAGGGACATTGCCATGGATAAATCCATGCACATTTCACGGGCGGCGTACATGTCTGCTTTTGAGCACATTCCATACAGTGCGCGCGGTTCCCCCATTACACACGTGGCCAGCGCTCGCGTTCACACGACTCTGTTAGCGTGTGCGCGGGGCGAACACCAACATGCGCCGGGTATTGAGGTTAAAAAAAGAACAAGCCGCTTCTACCCGCACACTCGTATCCTGCCCAACATGGCGTGGAGTCGGCTTTATTGGCCTCTGTAATTGTTTCGTGCAGCGTGGGTATCGTGTTGGCTGTGTTTCCCGTGCCGTGAAAAACACCATTCGTGCAGTTTGGTGAAAAACACCAAACACAAAAACATCCAGCACCAACAAGCACACCACATCACTCGCTGCAGTTTCCCCACCGCGGCGCCGCACGCGCTGCAGTTTCCCCACCGCGGCGCCGCACGCGCTGGCCTCCAAGGCACACGTGGCTGATTTACCTCAGGAATAATCAGAAAAGAAGAACAGTGGGGATGAAACGATTTCAGCAACCCTAGCTAATAGATCATCGCAACGCACTCCATTGTTGTCCTGCTAAACAAAAGGAAGGGGACTATCTACACGTATAATAATGGAATAACTGTCTTGGGACACCTATCTGTTGTATGCATGTGGTTCCGAGAACCGTAATAATATGATCAGAGCAAAGGGTCCTCATCCAGGGAAAAACTTACTTCACGATAAGAGGTAAGCTCTTGGCTAAGGGTATATCAATACTTGGAGATTGATATAAAGGATGGGAAGAATGGAGTTCTCTCACCTGAGGAACTTGCGGCAAAGGTAGATCGGCAGACAATCAGAGTCCCTTTTGGGATACTCCAAGAAGTTAAAAACTCATTGCCTCCTGGTTATCTGGCGTACCTGGCGAACCTTTGCGAAGGTAGGAAAGCTATGCAGGTTCACTCCTCTGCATCTGTGGCTTTCAAGATGAAACCACACGGACGCACTCTCTTCTAAGCGTCCTTGCAGAGATGAGAGACCATGGACTTGCAGAGATGAGGAAAGTGAGTGACATTAAATAGAATTGTGGCATTTATAACAAAAGCACTACTACTACTACTACTACTACTACTACTACTACTACTACTACTACTACTACTACTACTACTACTACTACTACTACTACTACTACTACTACTCTTAACTGTCCCATTAATCCCACCTTGTGGGCTTGGCCAACATGAAGTTCAGCTGGAACTGACTTGGATAGGAATTACTGTAGTCATTTGTTCAGGGTGCTGACAAGCCTGGTGTTGGATTAGGATTTCAGGGTCCTGAGTTCAAACCCTGTTGGCTGCTCAATGAACACCAGGTGGGGTTAACTCAGCCCGTCATCCTTCTGAGGTTGGTGAAATGAGTATCAGTGTGCTGGTAAAGGGGCACAGCATCAGTGGCATAGCAGTGCTTCCAAGAAATAATAGCTACCCAAGCTACCATACATCAGAACAGAACAGAGGGTGCTGGCAATAACTCTCTTGGTTACTCGTGTTGAAAGACACCACGTGAACTTTCACGTCCACCAGCTGATGCTTTTGGTTAGTTTTGCTCTTTGACCACCATCTTGTATTATAAGATACAAGACCCCCCCCACTTTGACCACCCCCCCCCCCATCCTGACCCACAATCTTTATCATCCCCAATAAGGTAACCCTTCCGAAACCAACACATAACAAAGTTGTCATGTTTCCTCCTTTCCTGACTCTTTCTATTTGTTCATTTGCTTGTTTATTATAACGAAGAGTTGTCCCACTGCCAATTCATACCCTCTATCATGTTGCTCTTCCATGATTGGGAGTGAGGTAGTTCTTACTTGATGACCCTTTTTGTCCAACTAGTAACTAGTGGGTCCGTTGGTCGATCGGACCAAATTTTCATTGGTCTTCACGGTCAACTGTTACAGTATTATTATTGTTGTTAATATTATTAGTATTAATTAATATATGCTTTGTTACAATGTCATCAAAGTTTTGTTGTTTATTTTGTAATTGGAATGCCATGCGGCGGAAGGACCCATTAAGCTGCGCAATACACCTCAACACGGCTTGTGTTTAAAACATGGGAATTCTTCCAGGTTCTTTGCAGTTAATTAGCCGAATCAACTCAGGAGATCATGACGATAATTTCCGTGTGTCATACTCCACATCAGAAAGCTCGAGTGGAACTCCACAAAAAAAAAAAAACATGACGTATGCCCACACGCACACACACAACTCATCCATTTATAATCGATGCGCCTTGCTGGGGAAATAGACCGTTTGTTGGACATTCCTGATCCTTCAAACCTCGTCTCCTTCACACATCAACCAGATGTTAATTCACCTCAAGTCCACGCACGCTGGGTCTGATATAAATGATTGAAAAGTCCTTGCAAATTAATTCACATATTACATCCGCAGGAACAAACAAATTGAATTCCCTCTCCTCTGGCTCCATCCCTTTTCGCAATGAGCGTTTGTTTTGGGCGGTGTAGCGGTTGGAGGTCAGTTTATCCGAATTAATTTTTTGACTCTATAAATATCGCCACCGTTGAGCGTGAGATATTGTATTGAGTTAATACAAAGGATTATAATTTATTTTTGATTATATCGTTTCAATTTTTTTATAACCAACGTTAAAGTGACGTCACTAAGCCCCGCCCTTCCTTTTTCCTCCTTCGTTCTCCATCTTGTCGAGGTAAGCGTTGCGCTGTGTAATATTTGCTCTGCTCTCCTTCAACTCACAACCGTCTTGCGGTTCCGATAGGAGTCGGTGATTGAATGATTATTTTTTTTAACCGTCGTGACGTTGGATATCTTTCCGTTAGTCGTGACGAGTCGTATGCTGGTTTATTTTGTTGTTGTTGGACCTTCGGCCTACACCGGTTTAAACACGTGCTCGCACTGTGAGAAGTCTTTGACCCGAATAATCGTCTTGACGTCGTTCCGTGGATATTTAACGTGTAGAATATGCTTTGGATCATAACGGGAGGCCATTTGGCACAGCGAGTTTGTCCCGTTCTCACGTCCTTTATTATAGGATAATCTCTTCACCTGGACCACTGTGCTTTTATATTAATACGAAGGAAACGGACAGGTGCACATAACAAGCGAGGTAATGGCTTGGCAGACTTGGCGTCTTCATCGCGTTACATTGTAGCCATATGTCGATGTACTGGTACCGTAAAGTTGTCACGTGGGACATCGGGGCGCTTTGGGAGAGTTGGAGGGTGAGGCATGAAGAAACACCGTTGGTCCCTCGTCACGACTCGTCCCTCCACTTTTGTCACGACTCGTCCCTCCACTTTTGTCACGACTCGTCCCTCCACTTTTGTCACGACTCGTCCCTCCACTTTTGTCACGACTCGTCCCTCCACTTTTGTCACGACTCGTCCCTCCACTTTTGTCACGACTCGTCCCTCCACTTTTGTCACGACTCGTCCCTCCACTTTTGTCACGACTCGTCCCTCCACTTTTGTCACGACTCGTCCCTCCACTTTTGTCACGACTCGTCCCTCCACTTTTGTCACATTCGTCCCTCCACTTTTGTCACGACTCGTCCCTCCCTCTTTTGTCGCGACTCGTCCCTCCACTTTTGTCACGACTCCTCCCTCCACTTTTGTCACGACTCATCCCTCCACTTTTGTGACGACTCGTCCCTCCACTTTTGTCACGACTCGTCCGTCCACTTTTGTCACGACTCGTCCCTCCACTTTTGTCACGACTCGTCCCTCCACTTTGTCACGACTCGTCCCTCCACTTTTGTCACGACTGCGTCCCTCCACTTTTGTCACGACTCGTCCCTCCTCTTTTGTCACGACTCGTCCCTCCACCTTTGTCACGACCCCTCCCTCCACCTATGTCACGACCCGTCCTTCCACTTTAGTCACGACTCGTCCCTCCACTTTTGTCACGACTCGTCCCTCCCACTTTTGTCACGACTCGTCCCTCCACTTTTGTCACGACTCGTCCCTCCACTTTTGTCACGACTCGTCCCTCCACTTTTGTCACGACTCGTCCCTCCCACTTTTGTCACGACTCGTCCCTCCACTTTTGTCACGACTCGTCCCTCCACTTTTGTCACGACTCGTCCCTCCACTTTTGTCACGACTCGTCCCTCCACTTTTGTCACGACTCGTCCCTCCACTTTTGTCACGACTCGTCCCTCCACTTTTGTCACGACTCGTCCCTCCACTTTTGTCACGACTGCGTCCCTCCACTTTTGTCACGACTCGTCCCTCCACTTTTGTCACGACTCGTCCCTCCACTTTTGTCACGACTCGTCCCTCCACTTTTGTCACGACTCGTCCCTCCACTTTTGTCACGACTCGTCCCTCCACTTTTGTCACGACTCGTCCCTCCACTTTTGTCACGACTCGTCCCTCCCACTTTTGTCACGACTCGTCCCTCCACTTTTGTCACGACTCGTCCCTCCACTTTTGTCACGACTCGTCCCTCCACTTTTGTCACGACTCGTCCCTCCACTTTTGTCACGACTCGTCCCTCCACTTTTGTCACGACTCGTCCCTCCACTTTTGTCACGACTCGTCCCTCCACTTTTGTCACGACTCGTCCCTCCACTTTTGTCACGACTCGTCCCTCCACTTTTGTCACGACTCGTCCCTCCACTTTTGTCACGACTCGTCCCTCCACTTTTGTCACGACTCGTCCCTCCACTTTTGTCACGACTCGTCCCTCCACTTTTGTCACGACTCGTCCCTCCCCTTTTGTCACGACTCGTCCCTCCACTTTTGTCACGACTCGTCCCTCCACTTTTGTCACGACTCGTCCCTCCACTTTTGTCACGACTCGTCCCTCCACTTTTGTCACGACTCGTCCCTCCACTTTTGTCACGACTCGTCCCTCCACTTTTGTCACGACTCGTCCCTCCACTTTTGTCACGACTCGTCCCTCCACTTTTGTCACGACTCGTCCCTCCACTTTTGTCACGACTCGTCCCTCCACTTTTGTCACGACTCGTCCCTCCACTTTTGTCACGACTCGTCCCTCCACTTTTGTCACGACTCGTCCCTCCACTTTTGTCACGACTCGTCCCTCCACTTTTGTCACGACTCGTCCCTCCACTTTTGTCACGACTCGTCCCTCCACTTTTGTCACGACTCGTCCCTCCACTTTTGTCACGACTCGTCCCTCCACTTTTGTCACGACTCGTCCCTCCACTTTTGTCACGACTCGTCCCTCCACTTTTGTCACGACTCGTCCCTCCACTTTTGTCACGACTCGTCCCTCCACTTTTGTCACGACTCGTCCCCTCCCACTTTTGTCACGACTCGTCCCTCCACTTTTGTCACGACTCGTCCCTCCACTTTTGTCACGACTCGTCCCTCCACTTTTGTCACGACTCGTCCCTCCACTTTTGTCACGACTCGTCCCTCCACTTTTGTCACGACTCGTCCCTCCACTTTTGTCACGACTCGTCCCTCCACTTTTGTCACGACTCGTCCCTCCACTTTTGTCACGACTCGTCCCTCCACTTTTGTCACGACTCGTCCCTCCACTTTTGTCACGACTCGTCCCTCCACTTTTGTCACGACTCGTCCCTCCACTTTTGTCACGACTCGTCCCTCCACTTTTGTCACGACTCGTCCCTCCACTTTTGTCACGACTCGTCCCTCCACTTTTGTCACGACTCGTCCCTCCACTTTTGTCACGACTCGTCCCTCCACTTTTGTCACGACTCGTCCCTCCACTTTTGTCACGACTCGTCCCTCCACTTTTGTCACGACTCGTCCCTCCACTTTTGCCACGACTCGTCCCTCCACTTTTGCCACGACTCGTCCCTCCACTTTTGCCACGACTCGTCCCTCCACTTTTGCCACGACTCGTCCCTCCACTTTTGCCACGACTCGTCCCTCCACTTTTGCCACGACTCGTCCCTCCACTTTTGCCACGACTCGTCCCTCCACTTTTGCCACGACTCGTCCCTCTACTTTTGACACCACCCGTCCCCCCACTCTTGCCACGACTCGTCCCTCCACTTTTGCCACGACTCGTCCCTCCACTTTTGCCACGACTCGTCCCTCCACTTTTGCCACGACTCGTCCCTCCACTTTTGCCACGACTCGTCCCTCCACTTTTTGCCACGACTCGTCCCTCCACTTTTGCCACGACTCGTCCCTCCACTTTTGCCACGACTCGTCCCTCCCACTTTTGCCACGACTGCGTCCCTCCACTTTTGCCACGACTCGTCCCTCCCACTTTTGCCACGACTCGTCCCTCCACTTTTGCCACGACTCGTCCCTCCACTTTTGCCACGACTCGTCCCTCCACTTTTGCCACGACTCGTCCCTCCACTTTTGCCACGACTCGTCCCTCCACTTTTGCCACGACTCGTCCCTCCACTTTTGCCACGACTCGTCCCTCCACTTTTGCCACGACTCGTCCCTCCACTTTTGCCACGACTCGTCCCTCCACTTTTGCCACGACTCGTCCCTCCACTTTTGCCACGACTCGTCCCTCCACTTTTGCCACGACTCGTCCCTCCACTTTTGCCACGACTCGTCCCTCCACTTTTGCCACGACTCGTCCCTCCACTTTTGCCACGACTCGTCCCTCCACTTTTGCCACGACTCGTCCCTCCACTTTTGCCACGACTCGTCCCTCCACTTTTGCCACGACTCGTCCCTCCACTTTTGCCACGACTCGTCCCTCCACTTTTGCCACGACTCGTCCCTCCACTTTTGCCACGACTCGTCCCTCCACTTTTGCCACGACTCGTCCCTCCACTTTTGCCACGACTCGTCCCTCCACTTTTGCCACGACTCGTCCCTCCACTTTTGCCACGACTCGTCCCTCCACTTTTGCCACGACTCGTCCCTCCACTTTTGCCACGACTCGTCCCTCCACTTTTGTCACGACTCGTCCCTCCACTTTTGTCACGACTCGTCCCTCCACTTTTGGTGATGTTGTGTGAAAAATCGTTTTTTTTTTTTTTTTGGTTCCATTTCTCAATGGTGAAGAATCACTAAACCAAATTTTTAAAAAACATCCTCTCCAGATTCGGATCTTCACCAAAATGTAATCAATTCGTCTTTGTCACACATCCAACATGCCCACCAAGTTTTGTCCAAATCATGTCTATAACAGACAAACCTGGGTAAAAACATAACCTCCATCCACCTTTGCTGCCGGAAGTAACTACTCTATGGGAACTGCCCTATTGTGTAATATAATCTATATTTATTTGTGTACATCATTCATTACATTAAACATCTCTATCAGATGCACTCATAATAACATAATGTATGAAGTAGACTTGGGCGATTGTTAAAATTTGAGAATCAATTCTGATTCTTCACCAAAAATCGAATCTATTTGTCCTTATCACGTCCCCAACCTGCTCAACCAGTTTCATCCAAATCCATCTTTAACTTTTTTTTGAAATATTCTGTACGCAGACAAACGGGGGTGAAAAATATAAGCTCCATCCATCTTCATTGGCGTAGGGAATAAAGAAATGATTCGAGCGTAAAATTTATGCTCATGAATAAATGAAATCGGTGGCATGATTGATCATATATAAATAATACCAAATAAGTAAAAGTTGCTTCAAATTGATCTGAACCTCCAGGAAAATTGTAATTAATTAATTAATTTTTCAATTGGATAAAATAAATAAAAAATAAAAACTTATCCCGGTTTACGTGGGAGGGTGTTTTAGGAAACAGATGGTTCATTGATGGCTCCTGACTTTTATTTATTTGCTGTTAATATATATATGTTGCGATGTCTTTGCTGTTAAGAAATATGAATATTTTGGAATTTCACAATGTTCCATACAGATTAAATTGACTAACGTTGTCTGTCGGATCCCTGAAGAAGTCTGATACACATGCACACAGTTTGTGTGTACACGTCCACTCATTTTGTTCACAACTTGAACAAACCAGATGCAGCAAAACAGACTTGGCTTTGTCTGCTTTGTACAGAATGACAGGAGAATGTTTTTATGTAATTTGCTGAACCAACAAAGTGAAATCGGGCATCGAAGGAATCCGCTCCGGAGATTTGGAACCGCTACAGGCGGGTAATTGACACTGCAGAATTTAGTGTTCGATTCCCAGTTTTGATGGAGGGAATCTATTCGAATTGGGTAATCTAATCTAATCTTTCGCCCAAGTTGAGTATGAAGGCATGTCTCTGTGGCGTAGTCAAACTCACCCTGGAATCGATCTAATCCCTCTATTGTGAAGCTCTCCAGAATTTTATTTGTTAGTCATTCATTATTTTGTGAATTGAGCCGAAAATCCTGTTGGCTTTACCTGTAGCTGCTATGAGGTTCACGCCCATAGTGAGATTTGAAGGGCCCTTCACAGTTATCCTTGTGAACTCATTTTCCACAATCTGCTGCTTTCGTATTCGTATATATCAAGAACGTAAAGTCTATCTCGATACGTTCTATCCCTCTTTCACGTATTGCATATGACCCATAACCATGGTCTGAGCATAACAACGGAGGGTAGATCGGATCCTTTAAAAACTCAGTGAGGAAGATTCTTTTACTCCAAGCTGAACCTGTTAAAGGAAACATTGCGTTCGTTCAGTCATCTTATCATTACAGGAAGTGTCACGTGAGCACTGTTTGTGTCTCGTTAATCATTCCAATTTGACTAACACGTGACGAAAAACATAAGAAAAAGTATTTTAATGATGCAACCATTTTGATTTACTGATTAAGATGTGATTATTAGATTATTAAATAAATTGATACCCCAGCAATATGCAAAATGGTTTGTTTGGTGGTTCCATCTCAAAAATACTTTGGCTGTATCTTGAAAGTCAATTTTTGGAATGAATATTATTATTATTGTTATTTATAAGCGGTTATAGCCACTTAAATATTTGTTTTGTCCGTCTGTCCACCTGTCCACCTGTCCGTCCGGCTGTTGAAAATGAAGAAAATCCTTTCTTTCCCACTGTTTGTACTTCTTCAGGGGGTTCCAATGGGTTTTGTTCATTTATAGGCTTTGCCTTTCATATTCAAAATGCCAAACTGAACGTGTGTGTGTGTGTGTGTGTGTGTGTGTGTGTGTGTGTGTGTGTGTGTGTGTGTGTGTGTGTGTGTGTGTGTGTGTGTGTGTGTGTGTGTGTGTGTGTGTGTGTGTGTGTGTGTGTGTGTTGTGAGACATGACCACGCGTGTCTGAGATGGATTTGGTTGATTAATCTATTTCCCCTTCTCTCCCTTCTCCGTGTGCAGTCAAGATGGGTCACACTCATGGAAAGCGTCGTGGGACGCGGTACATGTTTGCGCGACCATTTCGCAAGCGTGGTAAGTCGAGGGATTGACGATTGTTGTTGTCAGGTATACATGAATCAAATGTGGTGCTAATTATGATTTCGTTCTGCCATGAATGTCCCTTTGCCAACCGGACAAAAAAGGTGGGAATAATGGTGGCTGTTAAAGAAGTCGTGTATGTGTTGTTTCAAAGTTGTTATTCATTCAATGTTTTTTTTCGCCCCTCTTAGGAACTGCTCAGTCACCTTTTACCATGGTCTGAGCATGTCGACAGAGGGGTAAAGCAATATCCTTTAAAAAACCCAGTGAGGAATGTTATTTTTTTTACCTGAGCTGGATCCTGTTGAAGGAAACAATTCATCAAAGGTTGTTGGCATTGTTCAACAGTGCTTCTTCCGGCTTTATTGTCTCCGTGACTGGATACGGTAAATTTGGAAATCATCCACTTGCGATGTGTCGTGAAAATTCAAAATTGGTTTCTGTGAGAGAGCTAGTTCTCTGGCATAATAAAGTGGGGAAATAACTGGTTTGATCAAAGGAAAAGAAAACTCACTAATTGCTCTGATCGCTGAAGAATAGAGTTCAGTTTTTATTGTGCCTTACGTTGCTCCGTTTACTGGGCTTTTGCAGGATTGATTCCACTTTCGGTGTACATGAGAATTTACAAGAAAGGTGACATCGTGGACATCAAGGTAAACGATCGGTCACATTATTTGTATTCTATGCATTGTGTGCATTCAGGAGGTCAGGGGGTCTGTCCGTGACAGCCCTGACATTGAAAGGGAAACGTAGGTTTTTGACGTCTGCGATGTACCAAAAATGTCCACTTGTCCCAAAATATGCAGGATGGATGCCCCCTCGAGACATTGAGTCAGACAGTTTTGTTTCAGTTAACCTCAGAACCGCTATAAAATCCAAATGTGTTGCATTGTTAAATTTTGTACTAGCAAGTATGTACTGTACATATTTTTTTTCTGAGTGGTTATTTAATTAACTTTTTTTTTTGTCGCCCCTCTTTGGAAATGCTCATTCAACTTTTACTATGGGATGAGCATGTCGACGGAGGGGTAAAGCAATATCCTTTCAAAAACCCAGTGAGGAATGTTATTTTTACCCAGAGCTGGATCCTGTGTAAGGAAACATTTCATCGGAGGTTGTCGCTTTTTGGAAAGGTTGTCGTCATCTGAGGTTGTTTCGTGTTGTAGCGAATTGTCATGCATTTTAAATCTGCGCAGAAAAAAACCCTTGGAATTTGCGCTTGTGTTGTATTTATCCCCCCCCCCTTCTGTTGGTGTTTACCTCAATCACCTGAGTATAATAGTTTTTTTTTTGTTTCGCCTAGAAAAACAATAGTCTCGAGGTATGGATGGTGTAAACCAACATTTTTGTCCGAGAGCACCGAGTCACCCCACCTAACTCGCCAGCCATCAAGTCCTGTGAACCTCTTTCTCAAAGGATACTTCATTGACTGCTAGTATCGTGGAAAAACTCCAAAGACGGCCTTTTGGTTGAATTGGTTTATTGGTCACGTGCACGGAGAAAAGCAAAGGTCATTCCGTACCAACTCACCTAAATTTCAAAAACCTCCCCAGGTCACCTCCTCAGATTTTGCTGGAAAAATTCTTAAATGTAGATGTATATGGCTCTACCCACCATGCAAAAGATTAGCTTTCAATTCCTCATAGTTTAAAAAAAATCTATCTCAAGGGACCTTTGAAATTTGGCCCGAAAAATGCCAAATGTGAAAAACTCATTTTTTTTCAACTTCAGGGGCTTATAATTTTATAATGGACTCCTCTAGAAAGTTAATATTGCAAATCTACTATACTAAAAAAATAGAATATGTTTGTATGTATGTATGTGTGTTTGTTTGTTCGTCCTTTATAGGCGGCCAAACCGTTGGATGGAATGAGATGAAACTTAGCATGAGTGATCCTTGGGACATGACAACGGACATAGGGGGGTCAAGGTCACCGGGTCAATTTCATCCGATCGAGACAGGACCAAAGCCATTCGACAGATAATCAAAATTAAATGACAGTTGATTGACGACATTCACTTCAGGTCAGGTATGGGAGCATGTGCCAGAACAGCGCGTCGCTGCGTCCACTTTCCGCCGGTACTCCGGGGGCCTCCGTCTGGCCATCCCCCAGGCAGATGCCAGGCCCATCCCCATCTCCTTGAGATGATGGTCAACCTGCTGCAACCATGAGGCACGTGGTCGGCCCACTGGCCTCCTCCACTCATGAGACTCCCTCGCTGAGAGAATCTGGTGAGCAGGATCAGCGTCAGGAAAACGAGCCACATGTCCATACAGCCGCAGCTGACGCTCACGGACTATGCAGGTAACAAATCTCATCCGAGTCTCTCTCAGCAACCGCTCGTTGGACACAAAATCCGACCAGCGATAGCCAAGGATTCTCCGAAGAGACCTGGTACCAAAGGAATTAAGTCTCCGTCTCAGATCCTTGGTCAAAGTCCAAGTCTCGCACCCATAGAGCAAGACTGGAAGTACCAAGGACCTGAAGACTCGGACTTTCGTCCTCCCGCACAGGTACCGGCAGCGCCACACCCCATGATCCAGTGAATCCATGACTCCCCAGGCCCGACCCAGACGTCTCATTGACCTCCGGCTCACAACCTGCGGAGACATGAATATCACTGCCAAGGTAAGTGAATCTATCCACGACCTCAACATCCTCACCACAAACAGACACAGACAGGACAGCAGCATCCAAGATGTCACCGAAAGCCTGGATCTTTGTTTTGACCCAAGAAATCCGTAATCCCAACGGCTCCGACTCCTCATTCAGCACCTCGAGGGCCCCCAAGAGGATGTCTAAAGTCTCCGCAAAGATGACTGCATCATCTGCAAAATCAAGGTCCGAGATCTTGACATTGCCAAACGATGCACCGCAACTTGATCTCTCCGACATCCTCCCAAAATCCAGTCCATACAAGTGCTGAAAAGTGTGGGGCAAGTACACATCCCTGACGAACTCCAGTAACAACTGGAAATAAGTCAGAGGCGGTACCACCACACTTCACAGCACTCTCAGTACCAGAGTAGAGTTCAGACATCAGATCGATCAGTTTCAGTGGCACCCCACGAAGACCAAGAATCCTCCAGAGGACATCCCGATTCACTGAATCGAACGCTTTACAGAGATCAACATAGGCTGCAAGCAGCCCCTGCCGAAACTCTCGTCTGCGTTCAGTGAGGACACGAAGAGCAAGGATACGGTCAATCGTTGACCTCTTTGGTGTAAAGCCTGACTGCTCTGGACGCTGGTGCTCAAGCAGATGGTGGCGAACCCTATCAAGAATTATCCGAGCAAAGACCTTGCCCGGCACTGAGAGCAGCGTCACCCCTCGGTAGTTGTTGCAGTCTTGGCGATCACCCTTCCTTTCCAGAGAGGGACAACAAGGCCCCTCTTCCAGTCAGTTGGGATGATGCCTGTGTTCCAGGCAGAGCACAAAACTGCATGCAACGACGCGAGTGCAGCATTTCCACCAGCCTTGAGAAGTTCAGCATGGATGCCACAGATCCCTGGAGCTTTGCCCCGTTTCAACTGGTTCACCGCAGCCCGTGTTTCCACAAGCGATGGTGGACCACAGTTGATTCGAGGGTCAGCAACAGGGATTGTAACACCCTTGACGTCCAACTCGACAGCTGGGGGATCAGCCTGGTACAACCGCTCAGTAACCGGCCCAGCGGGCCTTCACTTCAGACTCCTCTGTCAAGAGCCTACCACTCTCTGCTCGAACTGCAGTGCTCCGAGGATGGGCTTGGATGAACGTAATGCGCGATTCCCTGTAAGCGGGACGAGAATCACCTGTCCACAGGTGATGCTCTACCCCCTCACAGATTCCTCGCACATAGGCCTCCTTGTCCACCCTCAGTGCACGTACAGTTTTACGCCTCAGCTCCCTGAACAGCTCAGCTCTGCCATTCAGCCTGGCCCTGCGACTCTGGTCAATGGTATCCAGTGTCCCTTGAGAGACAAAATTCTTCTTTGCCCTGCGGTGAACTCCAAGGCATCCACCGGCAACATCAAGGACGGTGGTCTTGAAGGTGCTCCACAACTCTTCAGGATCCCCCAAAGCACCCAGACCTCCCAAGTGTCCACTCAGCCTGTTCGCAAACTCCTCAGCTACTCTCTCATCCCTGAGCTTGGCAACATCCACCCTAGGCTGGGATGGTACCATTCTCCAGGATTTAAGGTGCAGCTTTAGAGTTGCTACAACAAGCCTGTGGTCAGTATTGAGGAACTGAGCACTCCGGTAGACCCTGCAGTTCTGGATCATCCTCCAACGACCGTCAATGAGGACATGGTCAATCTCCTTTGCCACACCGCCAGCGTTGGAATACCAAGTCCAGCGATGAGCTTGCGGGCGCTGAAACCATGAACCAGCCACCCTAAGTCCATGACTTCTGCAAAGTCAAGGAACTTAGTGCTATTCTGGTTCATAGTTCCTGACCCATGGGGACCAACACACACCTCATAACCATCCCTATCAGTTCCAGTCGATGCATTGAAATCCCCCAAGACTAGAAGTGTATCTCGTCTGGGGCACTGATCAACCACAGACTCGAGTGTGGGAATGCATCCCTTCCCGGTAAGATCACTCGCATCAGTCGGAGCATAAATAGAGGCCAGGGAAATGACACCTAAGGAGTGACGAATCCTTAATCTCATAATACGCTCGTTGACCGGTGTTACCTCAATTATCATTGGGGTCAGCTTATTGGACACACCTACAGCAACTCCTAGGGTATGGTACTCATCAGAGCGACCAGACCAATAGTAGGTGTAACCACCCACCATTATCTCGCCGCAATCCGGTCTCCGAACCTCAGAGAGAGCTGCAATCCCGATGTCCAAACGCTTGAGCTCAGATGATAACAGAGACAGGTGATCATCCTCTCTTAGGGATAGGACATTCCAGGCACCCACCCGAAGGGACCGCCTCAGGTTAACCCAAGGAGACCGCCGTCTGGTGGACGACACCTCAGCACCACTCCGACACACTCTCCCGCAATCTGACCCAGGGATGTTACCCCGTGGTTTCCCTCCTATCAAAGATTGGGGGTCCCGAAGGCTTTGCCCCAATCCCATCATCCGGTGAGCTGCCCTGCGAAGGGAAGCTGCACAGGAGGTACTCCCACGGAGTGGGTTTTCAGATTTTTTTGCGTTTTTGCGTTTTGCGGAATGAAGCGTTTTACGGTGGCTGGAGTGCAAATCCTGCCACCAACCTCCTAATAAGAAGTAACCCAACTGCAGGAGGACGTCCGCAGACACAGTTGGGCACTAGATATGGATGGCCGTTGGCTCACAAGGAGCTCCTCCGCCCTTTGACAGGTTTTGTTTTTAATCCTGCTGGGTGTCCATATCCAAACACCCTCCTCACCAGAAAACCTGGTGGGGGAGACGGTTTAGTCGCCGACAACCCGACCATGGAACAGGTTAGTACAGGTTTACATGGTACCTGTAGCAGGTCACAGATCGAACCTGACCTGACAAGATTCACTTCCGACTTCCGGTTTTCGAGTTATGACGTCCTAAATTGACTAAAACGTCAATTTTTCATGTTTGTTTGTCCTTTATAGACTGCCAAACTGTTGGATACAATGAGATACCGAAGCTGTTAGGGTTAGGGTTAGCGTTGGTTGTTAGGGTTATCTAACCCCAACCCCAACCCTCCCTTTCCAATCCCTCCCCGTCCTATGGGCGGGTACTGTCTAGTATTTACTAACTGACATCCAAATTTTTCAATTATGGCATCAGATACCGTCTGGGATGCATATTTCTCACTCTATAGGAAGCTAAAAATGGCTTTTGGGCCAAAACGAGCTAAAATAAGGTGAAACTGTAGGAGCCCTCCTGAAAATATGGAACAACTTAGAATTTTTCCTCATAACACAGTGATTATAGGGTCATTATCTATCCATAGATACATATTTGTTTGGATAATACAGTTAGGTGATGAATTATAAAAGTTTTACCATAAGCCCTTGTCTCCGAGGGCTCAAATGGACCAATTTTGTCCCCTGGTTTGACCATGTGGCGAGGGGTTTAGGATCTTCATTTTTTTTTCTAAAGAGTGCCTCATATAAGATGTGTCTTCTGACCGAATAATTTTATCTAATGCTCATGGCTTCATAGTAAAATCAATTTTTATTTACATGCACGTTTTTTTTTTTTATAATTATTCATTTTTTTCATATTCATGAGCTTATAAATCTGAAACTGAACACTCTTGCAAAGTGATACTGCAGATATTTATAAACTGGCATATGCAATTTCAGGATCTGTTATCAGAATGCCTGATAAATGCATGTTTCTATCTGTAGGAAGTTGAAAATGCCACTTTTGGCCAAAAATGGTGAATATGCAGGGGGCATTAACTGAGGTTATGTAACAACTTAGATTATTCTTCTCATCAATTAATAATTATAAGTACATTTTTTATTCAAAAATAAATTCTTGTAATGATAATCCAAACATATGCTTGGGTTTTAATTTAAAAAACATGTCCTACAGTTCTCTATTTGAAGTCATTAGTTATGATATACACCACTAGATGGAGTAATTGTCTTTCACAACACTAGGGGCAGCACAGTCAACCTGTCTGTCTGTTTGGAGAACAAAGGAGAGGAGGAAACAAAGGAAATGGATGCAGAAAAACCTTGGCCCAATGGCACAAGTTTGACAAGTAAATACACTGTTGGAACCAAATTAGACCAGGAGTGTCACAAGACCTATTATACAAGGAAGGTTGGGCTAAAACAAGTTGCTGCTTTGGAGAAGAAGTCACCAGAATTGATGATGAAAATGATGTGTTTGTGAACTTCATGAAGCAAGGAAGGGGTAACATTCTCATGGCCTCCAGAAAAAAAAGAAAGATCAATGCTGGGTGCCATTACTCGACATTCTTTGTGTGGTTGAGGCCCCTGACATAAAATCTGGGGACGTCAGTGCCAACTGTCACAGCATGACTTTAAGCATGTTCAAGACCTGTTTTCTAAGATGTAAAATTCTGTCTGAGTGCTAGTGCTTGCCTCTGAGTGCTAGATAATCATGATGATGAATGTCATAAAAGATGAAAGGTCATTAAAGAGTTTTCTAAGGTATAAAAATTACTAATATTCATTGTCTCTGTATATCTGTAAATAAAAAAGCTGCTACTCAACTAATCAAATTTGTTCTAATTTATAATTTGCAATCACTTCCAAAAGTAATCATTAGCATGTATTTATGAATAAATAACATCCTTATCACTAATGTCTAATAAGAAGCATAATTTAGCCTCATGCGCACCCCTGCAAGTTCACCTTGTTTTGTACCAAGTGGGCCAAATTGCCATATTTGGCTTCCTAAAACTAGGAATATGTGCTTTCTCGAGACATTCTGTTGCCGCAATCTGAAATTTTGTATACCAGTTTATAAAATTCTGCAGTAACTCTTTCCTGGATAGTTCCATTTAAGATTTATAAACTTCTGGATATGAAAAAAGTGAATAATTATAAAAAAAAACTGTGCATATAAATAAAACTTTATTTTACAATGAAGCCATGGGTGTTAAATAAAATCATTCGGTCAGTCGACACATCTTGTATGAGGCAATCTTTAGGAAAAAAATGAAGATCCTAAACCCCTAGCTACATGGTCAAACCAGGAGACAAAATTTGTCCATTTTAGAGCCCTCGGAGGCAAGGGCTTATGTTAAAACTTTTATAATTCATCACCTAACTATTATCCCAGCAAAAATGTATCTATGGATAGATAATGACCCTATAATCACTGTGTTATGAGGAAAAAATTCTAAGTTCCATACTTTCAGGAGGGCTCCTATACTTTCACCTTATTTTAGCCTGTTTTGGCCAAAAAGCAATTCTTAGCTTCATATAGAGTGAGAAATGTACATCCCAGAGGCGATCTGATTCCATAATTGCAAAATTTAGATGCCAATTGGTAAAGATTTGCAATATTAGCTTTCTTGAGGAGTCCATAAAAAATGATAAGCCCCTGAAGTTGAAAAAAAAAAAATGCGTTTTTCACATTTGGCATTTTTAGGGCCAAATTTCAAAGGTCTCTCGAGATAGATTTTTTTTAAACTATGAGGAATTGAAAGCTAATCTTTTGCATGGTGGGTAGAGCCATATACATCTACATTTAAGAATTTTTCCAGCAAAATCTGATGAGGTGACCTGGGGACCCTTAGGTGAGTTGGCACGGAATGACCCAAAGCATCAATCTGCTTTGAAACTCCTCTGGCTCTACAGTGCTAGAGGACTGACTTGTATACAAATTGGAAATAGGGATGGGTTGTGTGAAGGACAATTGCTGTGAGATTAATTTCTGGTAACAATGATAAAAGTTTGTATAACACAACATTGCTTTTAATTGGCTGTATTTTTGCTCTGTCTACATTTATTTTCATACCATTTCATCAAGTGATACCCATCAAAGGCCTGTTTGTCTTTGTCTTTGGAAAAACTGCCTGCACCACTTTCCTTTTACAATTTATCTTGGCGACAAGGGATTCACAATCCATCTGTTGGGCAATCTGCTGCTGCCTCTGTCTCTCCTGACGTGGCTAGCATGTCTACTTTGGCTGTCTACAAGATGCATGCATGACCTTCATTGTGAGCAGATTTCACATGCTCTCATTTACTCGAGGATGACAAACTTTGCAACGCCTACTTCGGTGGTCAGCCACTTGCCAAGGTGCAATAAATGGAACTTCCCGGTGTCACCATTAGCAATATCTTTCTTGATTTAAAAATTTGGCCAAGTCTACTTCCAAAGGCAGATGTTGCATGAGTATTTTCTGCCGTGCTTGATCCTCAGCTGCTCACAGCCTGCAAGACCTTTGCCCACGGCATAAATGATGAGAATACGCACTTGGTAGAGTGCGTACCACTGCCAGGCTGAACAGTTTATGTTTTGTATCCCACTGAAAGGGTGGATCTGCATCTGGACCTCAACAAAAATCAAATCTGCTTGGTCTCGTTACTGACCCAAATCGTCCACCAAGTTCTGTTGGAATCCATCCACAAGTTTTTGAAATATCATGCTATATATTGTTTTTTTTTGGCCCGATCTCTTGTGAAGAATTACTTAGAAATTATCGTGTTTGGATCTGGATCTTCACCAAAATCTAATCAATTCGTCCTTGTCACACACTCATCCTCTCCACAAAGTTTCATGTGAATGCGTCTGCATAACTTTTTGAGATATCCTGTTCACACAAGCAAATGGGTGAAAGCATAATCTCCGTAGGTAATAAATAACGCTTTGGAGTGTGAGCCGTCTCGAACTTGCTGCTGAAAAAGTGAGTGTAAAGCCTTTGAATATGATAGGTATGTTTTGGCAAGGTGACTGGATCACGGCCTTTACTGTGTTGACATGATTAAACTGATAGCCATACGTGTGCATGTGTAAGTATGTTTTTTTTTTTTCTCCCTTTGGGTGCTGTTCCCTTTTGTCCTCACCATATAGAAAAGCCATATACCACTATTTTAACGAGGAATACAAGTCGAATATCATCGCGATTAAAGTGTTTGAATTTTTTTTACCAAATGTATTGTTTGTTAGCTCACCCAGACTTCAGTCCGGCGAGCTTATGCGATCGAGCAGTGTCTGGCAGTCAACACTTCATTACTGCTTGAAGTAAACACGTGATTTTGGTGAAACTTGGCCACAAGCTTCATATCTATCTGATGCCTAATGAAGGTGTATTGACTGTATCAAAATCTGCGCTCATTAACGCGTTGAAATCAGACCTAAAATGCTAAAAAAAAAATTCCTGCCCTAACCGACATGGGGTATTATTTATATACTAGCCGAAACCCCGTCACAGATGGATTCCGTTCATTTCACCACCCTCACCAGCTCAACCACACTCAAGGGACATGGACTGGACAGGGCGTGCTTGCCCCTGCCTACTCATCCCCCGCCCCTGCCCCATTCCCCTCCTTGCCTCCCACCCCCTGCCTTCAATTTGCTTACCCCCACCCAAAAATTTAATTACCCCGGCCCCGCCTCTTCACTCCCTGCCCCCGTCTCTTGATTCCCCGCCCCACTTGTCCCCGCCCCTGTCCACCCCTCACACTCAACCCCGCCTAATTCAACCCAGCCCCCGCCCACTCATCCCCCGCGCCATTTCCCCCCGTCTCCCGCTTTCAATTTGCTTACCCCCTACCAAAATTTCATTACCCTGGCCCCGCCCCCGCCTCTTCACTCCCTGCCCCCGTCTCTTGATTCCCCGCCCCTGTCCACCCCCTCACACTCAACCCCGCCTAATTCAACCCAGCCCCTGCCTACTCATCCCCCGCCCTGCCCCATCCCCCCACCTTCCACCCCGCCTTCAATTTGCTTACCCCGGCCCCACTCCCGCCTCTTCACTCCCTGCCCCCGCCTCTTCACTCCCTGCCCCCGCCTCTTCACTCCCTGCCCCCGCCTCTTCACTCCCTGCCCCCGCCTCTTCACTCCCCGCCCCCCCCTATTCACTCCCCCCCCCCCCCTCTTCACTCCCTGCCCCCGCCTCTTCACTCCCTGCCCCCGCCTCTTCACTCCCTGCCCCCGCCTCTTCACTCCCTGCCCCCGCCTCTTCACTCCCTGCCCCCGCCTCTTCACTCCCTGCCCCCGCCTCTTCACTCCCTGCCCCCGCCTCTTCACTCCCTGCCCCCGCCTCTTCACTCCCTGCCCCCCGCCTCTTCACTCCCTGCCCCCGCCTCTTCACTCCCTGCCCCCGCCTCTTCACCCCCTGCCCCCCGCCTCTTCACCCCTGCCCCCGCCTCTTCACCCCCTGCCCCCGCCTCTTCACCCCCTGCCCCCGCCTCTTCACCCCCTGCCCCCCGCCTCTTCACCCCTGCCCCCGCCTCTTCACCCCTGCCCCCGCCTCTTCACCCCCTGCCCCCGCCTCTTCACCCCCTGCCCCCGCCTCTTCACCCCCTGCCCCCGCCTCTTCACCCCTGCCCCCGCCTCTTCACCCCCTGCCCCCGCCTCTTCACCCCCTGCCCCGCCTCTTCACCCCCTGCCCCCGCCTCTTCACCCCCTGCCCCCGCCTCTTCACCCCCTGCCCCCGCCTCTTCACCCCTGCCCCCGCCTCTTCACCCCCTGCCCCCGCCTCTTCACCCCCTGCCCCCGCCTCTTCACCCCTGCCCCCGCCTCTTCACCCCCTGCCCCCGCCTCTTCACCCCCTGCCCCCGCCTCTTCACCCCCTGCCCCCGCCTCTTCACCCCCTGCCCCCGCCTCTTCACCCCTGCCCCGCCTCTTCACCCCCTGCCCCCGCCTCTTCACCCCCTGCCCCCCGCCTCTTCACCCCCTGCCCCCCGCCTCTTCACCCCCTGCAAACTGCAAACTGCAAACTGACACTTGTGAAAATGTACGTTTTGCATCGATTTTTGACATGTTTTGGGGATAAAATCTGGGAAGTGATGTTCCAATCACTTTCACCCTCATTTGAGCCGATATCGAAAGGAAACAAAGAAAGTTGCTTATTTAAAAATTCTCTGATAGCTATAAATAAGCTGTGTCGATGTAATCATGTGTGTAAACAGGCTGAAAATTGTGAATTTCTTTTGTAGGGTACAGGTACCGTGCAGAAGGGAATGCCCCACAAGTGCTACCACGGCAAGACAGGTCGTGTGTACAATGTCACGCAGCATGCTGTTGGTGTAATTGTCAACAAGCATGTCAAGTAAGTGATTTGTATATGTGCACATGGTTTTACCGTTTCACGATTTTGTTTGTGAAGTTGCTGCCCCTTTCACTTTGCCTTGGAGATATCCATTTTCTGCAATGGTCATTAAAAAGGGGGAAATTGATATCCTTTTGAAATGCAGCGTGCACTTTCATTTTGCAATGCTCCATTTCTTTATTTTTAATTTTTGAAAATGAGGATACATTTGTATTTTATGTTTGGGATTCTTAACAGATCATGCAAGCCTATGCCTTTTAAACTGAGATAGTTAAACATTTCATGTACTTCCCTTCAATGGGGAATGTAAATTCTGATTCTGATGTACCATATTCTTATATGGAGCGTCAATGCTGTTGCAGCAGTTTCTTGCCAAGGGTTATATTGAATGGTTTGTTATTGCCTTCCCAGTGGTAATTGAGCAGGGATTTGTAATTTCCATGGTGCTGGCAATAGCTCTCCTACTCTTCGTGAAGGACGCTGTGCGATCTTTAACATTCATCACCTAATGCTGGCAGATGGGGCAATCGTTTAATGTCCATCCGAGGGACTGCACACTTACTGATGCATCAACCTGCTGTGGAACACAAGGATGACAGTTTATAGTTTGGTTTGGATTCAAACCCAGGTTAAACAGCTTAGAGGCGAGTATGCATACCTCCAAGCCATCCTGCCAGCCTGGGAATGTACAGTGCCTATAGAAAGTCCACAACCCCTTTCAAAATTTTCACTTTTTGTTGCCTTGTGGCCTGCAATTAAATTAGACTTTTTCCACCTTTATTTACACATTATAACTCACAACTTCCAAGTGAGGAACAAAATCTTCAAATTTCAGAAAATTAATTAAAAATACAAAATGAGAATAGCTTGGTTGGATAAGTGTCCCCTCACCACCCCACCCCCTTCCTCCTGAGTTAATACCTGGTGGTAGCACCTTTTACAGCTGTGAGTCTGTTGGGGTCAGTCTCTACCAATGTTAAATACCTTGATTGGACAACATTTGCTCATTCTTCTGTGAAAAACTGTTCAAGCTCAGTCAAGTTCCATGGGGAGTGTTGATGGACAGCAAGCTTCAAGTCATGCCACAGATTTTTGATTGGATTTCAGTCGGGGCTCTGGGCCACTCCAGTGAAGCTTTGGCTGTGTGCTTCAGGTCGTTATCATGCTGAAAGGTGAACTTCCATCCAAATTTCAGCTTTCTTGCAGAGGGCAGCAGGTTTTCCTCCAGGATTTTTCTGTATTTTGCTCCATCCATTTTCACTTCAATCCTGACAAGTGCCCCAGTGCCTGCTGATGAGAAACATCCCCGTAACGTGATGCTGCCACCACCATGCTTCACAGTAGGGATGGTGTTCTTTGTGTGATGTGCTGTGCTGTGCTGTGGTTTGGTTTGTGCCAAATGTAATGTTTTGCATTTAGGCTAAAAAGTTCCATCTTGGTTTTGTCAGACCAGAAAGCTTTTTGCCACATGGCTTCAGAATCTATAGAGTTTTTTTGCATACCTCAAACGGGACTCAAATTGGCTTCCTTCTTGCCACCCTACTGCACAGGCCAGATTGTGGAGTGCTTGGGATGTTGTCACCTGCACACAGTCTTTGCTATAAAGGCATCCAGCTCTCGCAAAGTTGCCATTTGCCTCTTGGTGGCCTCTCTGATGAGTCTCCTCCTCTCCTTGCTTGGTCATCCAGTTTGGAGGGATGGCCTGATCTCGGCAGGGTCTTGGTGGTAACCATATGCCTTCCACTTCTTAATGATTGTCTTGACTGTGCTCCAAGGGATATTCAAGTCCTTTGAAATATTTTTGTACCCATTCCTTGATCTGCCTATCCAAAACTTTATCCTGGAGGACTTTTGGAAGCTCCTTGCTTCTCATGGTTGAGTCTTTGCTGTGAAATGTACTAGCTAGCAGAGGAAACAAACAGGAACAGCTCATTGCCTCCACCACCGAAGGTGAAGGTGGTTGTTTTCACCCCTTTCTGTCTGTTTGTCTGTCTGTGTGCAGGATATCTCAAAAAGTTGTGGATGGATTTGGATGAAACTTGGTGGACATGTTGGGTGTGTGACGACAGAATTGATTCAATTTTGGAGAAGATCCTAATCTGATAATTTTTAAGTGGTTCTTCGCCATTGAGAGATGGGGCCAAAAATGATAGAATGATATTTCAAAAATGTATTGGGCCCCATATGTTCTCGTGGATCGTGCATTGCTTGGCGGAAGTATACGCTCTACTGGTGCCCTTCTCGTTTTATTCTGAAATAATCAGAATCACAATTTAACATAGGTGGAGGCCAATTAACTCTATATGATTTTGAAGGTGATTGGTTACACCGGAGCTAATTTACAATTGCTATTTTAAGGGGGGTAGACACTGATCCAACCATGATATTCAAATCCAACCCAGAAGATATTTTTGTATTTTTAAATAATTTTCTGAAATTTGTAGAATTTGTTTTCCACTTGGAAGTTGTGGATTATGATGTGTAAATAAAGGTGGAAAAAGTCTGATTTAATGCAATTCAATTCCCAGCAATAAGGCAACAAAAGGTGAAAAGGAGGGTGGGTGTTGACTTTCTATCAGCACTGTATATATTTATATAAAAACACACACACACACACTCGGCTTGGGCAAAATAATCGATTCCCTGATTATCATCAAACCCTCAATTCTACAGAGCCGATTACCCGCCTGTAACAGTTCCAAGTCTCGAGTTGATTATTACGATGCCATATCTCACTTGGTCCATCAAGAATCCGTTCGTTGGTTCAGCAAATTATATCAAAAGCTCCTGTCATTCTTTATAAAACATAAACACAAGTCCGTTTTTCTGCGTCTAGTTTGTTCAAGTTGTGAAGAAACTGAGCGGACATGTACTCTCAAACTGTGTGCATGTGTGTTGACCATGTCCTTCCGGAATCTGACAGCATTAGCCGATTATGTCTGTATAGAGTCATGGGTGAAACTCTTCTGTATGTGTATGGAAATCTGTATTTTTGTAACGACCCATACAAAGGTTTCCGTATGTTTGTGGACAGAAAGACATGCCGTGATTACAGGGAATTGAGGTGCTATTCCGATATGCTAATTCGTTTCTTAACCCATTTCATCTGGATGAGGTGCAATGCTCACGCATCTTGACCATGATTCTGCGAATTTCTCCCATGGTGGTTTTTTTTTAATTTTGAGGTATTTTTGTAGAAGTTTGCCGGGTACAAAAAAAAGCTTGCAAGCGCATTACCATGATGAGATGTCTGCCAGGCAGGAACATCTGTCTATGTTGGTAAATACGGAAATAGCGTCCACTGTTGGATTTTTCCCATCACTGTTCCCTCCTATATGAACTTTGCAGAAAATACTGAAGTGCCGTCTTTACATTACACGAAGTAAAGACACTATTCTGCTGCACACAAATACAAAACCTGATAATGTATTGTTGCGGGCCGGAGACCAGTGGATAGAGCGACCACGATGTGGGGGAAGTTGCGTCGTTTCCCGTCAGACTCCCGGAATTGTAGGTCGTCACTCACGGATAATTCCGTGACGCGGCGGGACGCTTAACCGACCGTGGACGCCAATACCTCCACCGCGTAGCGCAGGGTCTTTTTGTCTCGAACCAATTTACCCTAATTCTAATTAACCACGCGGTGTCTACTGGGGAACCACGCCCTCGGTTGGTCTTGCCCGAACCGGATCACTCTACCAACTACCTTTCCGGTTCGGATGCAGCAGAGCGGACCCGCCAAGAACGTACCGGCTCGGATATGGAAATAGATTATCGGGTATAAAAACCCAGCTAAACTCAGATCCGAACCATGCTGGACCAATGAAGGAAAAGACTAAAACGAACTGGGAACATTTCAAATAATGGTTTATTTACAATCAACTTACAAAAGGACTCGGAGCAGACTTATCATGGGATATACAGGAAAGATTTACAATGGACAAACACTTAAACAGTTCTACTTAAAGACGGTGCCACACACACACAAAAATAAACGCAGGTGTATTGCAAAGGACCCCCGCAGCCAGAGAGAGAGGGAGGTGAGCTGAGGTCGCCGTTCTTTTGGGGTACCTGCACGTTTGAGGGAAGGGATGCTCCGTGGTGCGGCACCTGTCGGTCGTGCAGCTTGGCCCACAACCACACACGTGGAGACTGTCCGCGAAGGAGCCCGGGTGGAGTAGAGCGGAGTCCGAAACGGGGATCAGGGCCACCGACAGGACCCACGAGAGACCCGGTCAAGATCGGGTGCCCTCGAACCAGCGCAACAGACGGGCTGCCGAGGCGAGACGTGGGCAGACCCTCAGTGTCCTGACCCTCATTTTTTCTTTGGCAACCGTCTCCAGTACGAAATTCAAGTAGTAAGAGTCAAAAAAGACTCCAACCGTCTCACTCCAACCACTGTCTCGCTCCAACGCTGTTTCTCTCCAACCTCAGACTCCAGCTAACACGGCTGACCCACACAGAATTCTCTCTCTGCCCTCTCAGGATGGTGCCGTAATTTATCTCCTAGTAGTCCAGTGGAAAAAGTATGATATTAGGTTGAGGTGTGTTTTTTGGTATATCCAATGTTTTATTGTTGTTTCTCGGTGTTTGATATCTACTGATAATAAATCAAGAGGGTGCCAAAGTCGCACCCTTGGGAAAATTTTTTTATACACATTTAAAAATACTAGTACGTGCCCGTAAAAAAAAAACAAAAAAAAATTATAATAATAATAAATAAACCACACAGGCCGTTTCTTCGCTCTCACGTGCCCGTACGTGCGTGACCCGGAAGTTCAATATTATTCACAGTTCCGATTATTCGCTATTTATTTTTAATACCCAATTATTCAATTAGCGCCAACGTATTTTACCTTTTCGCAATGTCGTGGCAAGGAAAAACAAAAAGAGAAGAGAGAGAAAAAATTTACTTCCTGGTTCGGAGCATACCAGCACTCTGATGTTCCCGAAATTTATACAACGCCTAATATGAAAACGATCATAACTTGGGCCATTGTGTTTATCTATAAATGCGCATAAGAAATCGAGAAATTATTAGAATACACAGTCATCACTCTCCGGAAGCCCGTACATTGTAACCCGTAATGGGGAACATGGCTGAGCTTCCCTTCCCCATCGGCCACGCCCACGCAACAACGTGTCTTCCCATTGGTTTGGTAAATAAATGGCCATAACTTGGGAAGCACTTGTCCGATTAATATCAAACCTTGAAAAGGCACATACTCAGGTCCCCAGCAATATACCTGGCAAGTTTCAATTAGATCGGACCGGCGGTTGTCGAGAAACGGCAGTCGCACACACACACACACACACACACACACACACACACACACACACACACACACACACACACACACACACACACACACACACACACACACACACACACACACACACACACACACACACACACACACACACACACTGCTGGAATTATAGATAGATGAATCGTTAATCAGAATGTCTACTTTTCGGACAGTATTAAATCCTCCAATATTGAACACGCACAAGTACTGTGCACACAACACGTTCATTTGACCTATACTATGTCATATGGTGTTATTTTCATTAATCTTTGATACAAAATTGAAATGTGCGATGGCTGAAAGGAAATAACAACAGATAGTCATTAAGCTTGCGTGTCATCAGACTTGTCATCGAGCTTGTCATCAGCGTGGGAGTTGCCGGCTTTTGTTTGCTCATTGCAGCATTCGTCAATCCCGTTGCAGCTGCAGAACATTGAGCAGGCGAGTTGGGCCACAACACATCCACATCTGGCTGTTGAGCATGGCGTGTTTGACGAATATCCACATTTGATGATTTGCAGAACTTCAACAGGAACAGGTGGCACCTTGTCTGCCACTGTCACTGGAACTAACCCCTGACCAGATTCATCCTTCGACAGGCCATACCGAACAGGATCCAGACTGGGTGGGTCAGGGGACAAAGCGGACTTCCAGATGATCGTCTGTTAATGTGCCCGGTGTACATGCTGAAGGAACGACTCAGTTGTGGGAGGAAGCGTCTTCACTTTAGGTGCAGCTGTAATCTTCTTGTTTGACATCTTGGAGGACCATACATCATAACGAATGGCTGACACATTGCTTGTCTGTTTGGATCCATAACGAGCACCAATGAACCTTGTGACCTCGGAAACAACTTCATTCATCTCTGCTTCAGGATCTCCAAGACTTGGTAACAGATGACCGAGTCGCATCTGTTTCAGCGCTGTTGCCTTACCTATGCCCCACATATTTGAAACCGTGTCACAGCCGGTCATCACATGTATTGCAAGGAGTTGCTCTGAATTTCCTACCTGTTGCTGTGATGTCACCTTGATGTCCAAAATTTGTCGACCAGCAATGGGACTCACCATTACTTCACATGTGAGTTTCTGTTGATGGTAGAAATGGACGAGCAACACGAAGACGTCTCCTAATTTTGGTGAAATCTGTGAGGAGATGAAGTAAGGTCGGACTACAATCACGAATGATGTCAGCACTTATTTCTGTCGCATAACTGTTCAAGTCAGGAACAAGTTGTTTTGTCTCCTTTGTTATTCTTGCTGCGACTTCGCAGATGTCCAAATCATCTTGGTCATCATCGTCCGGTATTATCTTGAGATGAGAAGCTTTGCTCTGGAACACAAGAATGCTTGCAACCCCAACTCCGGAGAGGACGACAAAGTCTGACCCAAAATGTGTTGAACGATATTCAATCAATGTGCGTCGTTTCAGCTGAATTCCCTGAAGAGATACATATAGGTTGTATACTTCAACAGAGTTCCAGATCCGTGTTGGGTCATTGCTGAGTTCATGGATGACCTCGACAAAGGCAGGATCTGCACATTAATCTGTGTGATGCTCCGACTTCCGATGGGCATACATCCTACCTCTCGGACCCATGAACTTTGTCATGCACTCCTTGTGGTACTGTGCATCTGCTGCACGAAGGTTGCTGACAGCTCCTTGCACCCATATCCTAACCTGCTGGGCAATTTCATCCTCTCACATGGAACATACTTCCAGAATGGAATCTTTGAAGCTCTTCATGCTTGGGCCCCCTTTCAGCAGTTCTGCAATGGACTACTCTTTTTCATATATGAGGATGACGTGGGTCGGGGGCTAGTTCACACACCTCACCACAAAATAAGCAGTGTGTCAAGAAATCAAACTGGGCAATTTCTGATCGATGTGTTCTTTTTGGAGGGGGTGTTCCACTGCTTTCGTTGCTATTTGCCTCCACAAATCTTTTGATGTGCGTCTTTGACGTATATGTCGAAACACAACTTTTGTGACGTAAGAGTGCAGTGTTAGGATCATCATCTAGTCTATGCTCTAGTTCTGCATGCAACCCATCACCATGGATTTTGCTACTGTCTATGATAGTACGCAGGCGCTGGGGCTTGGCAGAGATAAGTTATTTTTTTTTTGATTTTCCACAGTTGAAGAGACACCCCTCTGCTTCATTGGATGCCATGGTTCAAGTCGGTCTGGAATAAGAAAGAGACAGAAGAATAAATATATGATATGGTAAAAACAACAAATGGGTCAAAATTATCACATATAAACGATTGCATTTTATGTTACAGGAGTATACATTCATGTTTATTTCATTGTGTCTGTAATCTATGTATTTTCACCAATTGTCATCATCGGTGTACCATGAATTAAGCATCTGAAATATATATGCAAGTTGTTTATTATCTACTGGCGCATATTGTATGTTAAACAGATATTATTTGCTCTTCACAACAAAATGTGATATAAAGTGCATTATTCTGCCCCTGGATGATTTTATCATAAATTTCTATGTAATATATGGTAACAGCTGAAAATAGTCTAGCAAATTTGGACATAGGTACGACTAATTCATAAAAATATATTTTAGACGAGTCGACAAAATGTCGATAATCGCTTGAAAACGTTCCCTTTTTCAAATGGCAATTTAAAAAATTCCCCAAAGGTGCCAAAGTGGCACCCTCTTGTTTTGAGATCAGTATACATATGAGTTACAGAAATTGCAATAAAACATTGCATATACTGCAAAACACGGTCAGTCAGGATTTCACTGGACGACAACCAAGGCCTCTACGCTGAGGATCTCTTCGTAACCCATACATCTCTCTCAGCGGGGAGGGGCCTTGGTGAAGCCGACGCCACTGTCCGCCCTGGTTGGACAGGGCCTCCATGGGTCTGCCCTTTCTGAGCGGGGATTTCGGCCATGCCGGGAGAAACCCGCCCCCCCCCCCCCCACGCGTGTCTGGACTCATCAAGAAGAAGCCACAACAAAAAATATTTTGCCCCGGCCAACTGGCCTTTGGATACAGCAGGTGGACAGTGGATCGTGATGGGGGGTGGGATATAAAGATTTATTACCCTAACTAAAAAAAAACATCGCAATGCACCCCTTCGATTTCCCACTAAACACGAGGAGGGAATCTGTCTACACATGTACTTAATGGCATAACTAACTTTGGGTCAGCTGTATGTTTGAATGCATACGGTTCCAAGAACCGTAACAGTATGTTGGTCGCGAAGAGGTTGATATCAATACGAGGCCATTAAGTCTTAACAAGGAGGTTTGACTGAGGAGGCCATTTGGCCCATCATGCCTGTGTTGCACCATCACCACATTATATAAATCGCGAAAGCTGTGTCAACTCGCCAGGGGGAGGAGCGGGAATGAGAAAAGTGTGGCAGTCACAGGGTCTCGACTCTTGAGTGTTATAAATTCAAATAAAATAAATGTTTTAAAACTCATTTGTTTATTACGACTTGCAACTTTCCCTTGTACACGTGGCCATGGTTTGTGTTTTCTGACCCCCTGCTGGAGGAGGTGGTTAGAATTTAGAATTGTTAATTCCTTTGATCTCTTTGCAGAGAACATTTCCAATTTTAACATTTCCAATTTATTTTTTCTGTCATCTCTATCATCTCAGTGGAGATGACCTAATAACCCCAGTCTCGAAGTCTGTCCGTCCGTCCGTCCACAATCAAACCGAGTGGAGACAAATAACCAATAGTGGAATGGATAGAGGTCTATGAGACATGCACAACGATATAACTTTCAAGGTCGTGCAATGTCGAGGTCAACGTCACGAGGCTGTCAAAGTTGCGAAAATCGTCGATTTCAAATCGTATCTCCTCCCTCATTTATCAAGAGAGATCAAATGTTATTAGTGATTCAGATACTACGGACTATTATCGAGAACAACACGAGCCATTTTTTTGAAATTTGCTCTCGTACCGATTTTATAGCCCTTCGAACTTCGTTCTGATTCCCCGTATGGGCCGTTCATAAAGTACGTACATACAAAAAAAGTATTAAAAAATTAAGAACCGGAACTCTCCGAGACAAATATTACATTTGAAGCTTTTGTCAGATTTAACTAAAACAATGGAATACAAGTTTATATGCACACTTACTTTCATTTATGACATTAACATTGTTTTGAATGTCAATTTGTACTTTTATTTTCAAAATTGACGTGCTGTGATATTAAAAGAAAAAGGTAAATTACACCGCCAGGGACTGCATCGTCATGGCTTACAAACATCGGTTCATAAGGAACTGCTGGCTTTGCAAGCGATTAGCGATGTATGAGGGGGGTGGGTGGGTGGTCACGAGCCTGCATACAGAAGGGGGTGGGTGGTTTTTAAACCCGGAAGTAGAGTGTACGTACTTTATGAATTGCCCCTATTCCAGTCTGGCACAGAGTTACTTTCGACCTCTGGCAGAGATGACCAGCACTCCCTCTTGGGGGTATTTTTTTGTATCTAATTGAAAAAAAAAAAAAATTACAATTTTCCTGGAGGTTTTGATTAATTTGAAGCAACATTTACTTCTTTAAATTATGCCACATTTTATTTACTCGTGAACATTAATTTTGCGCTAAAGTTATTTCTCTTTATTCCCTCCGCCACCGCTGATGGATGGAGGTTGTGTTTTCACCCCTTTTTGTCTGTGTGCAGGATTTCCCAGAAAGTTATTGACTGATTCGGATGAAACTAGTTGAACAGGTTGGGTGTGTGACGAGGACGAATTGATTAGATTTTGGTGAAGAATCGGAATTTATTCCTCCTGGAATCGATTCTAAAATTTTAAGAATCGCCCAAGTCTCCTGCAAGTCGGACCCCAACATTTGCGGGGATACGTTCCTGTAAAAAAAGCCACAAATGTTGGGGAATTGTTTTCAAAGGGGGGTGAGGGGAGATAGGTTCCCGGCAGTTCGTGATTCATGAGGGATAATCAAAAAGCTTTCAAAAAAACCGTGAATGTCGAAGCAGTTCAGAAAAAAAAAAAACCACGAATACGCGAAGCAAGGCCACAAACATTGAAGCATGCCACATTTCGTGAACCTCGAATACTGTGCGCGTGTGCCTGCACACGCACACAAAATATATCCACAATAGAAATACTAGACTATGCCTTATTTAATTATAAAGTTTGTGGAAATTTATTTAAAATCAGTGTTGATGTTTTTTTTGTTCCCTTGATCCTAATTTGACATGTCTGGTGTACATTTCATTGTGCATGACCAAGTCATGCTAATGTATTGGCACGTTGATTTTAGCCTCTGATCTTTCTTGCAATAGTTATAGAAATAAGGACGTCTCGGTTCTGGATTCTGTCAATGATGATTACTGTTTCCCCCATGTCCATTTCTATATTTGAATTCTCTGCCAAGTGGTTTAAAAGTTCTGTGACATATATTTTTTGGGGAAAATAAATTGTACGGGGTGGCCTGATAGTCATTTTACTCCGCCAAATTTCTCACATCTCTTTCCCTCCCTCCACCCTCCATCTTGGTATGTGACAACACCAACTTTGACGCATGAGTCAGTAGGAAGTTAGACGGAACGGAGGACACAAGTGTTGAAGAGCAGTTGGTTGCTTGTGTGGGTACATAAAAGGGCACACACAGGTTAAACAATTGCTGAAGTGTGGACAGCTTCACAGGAATCGTGAAAAAAAAAGATCTTCAGTGGCAACCATGGGGTCCATCATTTGTAAAGGAACTGAGTGGTGCCAACATGGATCGGTGCTGTGCATCATGCCATATCTTCCTTGACCCTTTCCCAGCTGCCCCGTTTCAAGGATTGGTGTCGTTTTCAGATGAATGTGCCATCAATCGAAGCTCAATTGCATTAAACGTGGTGTTCTGGTCGAAGGAAAATCCACATTTCATTTTGGAATTGGAGCATCATCATTCATATGTGATATGGGCAGGAATGACCTCAAGATATTTATTTGGTCCCTATGTTTTGACGGACCAGCAAATGGCATAGCTTACGAGCAGACGTTAAGAAACTGGCTGGTATCACGACTTGTTACTGCGGAAATGGCCAATACTGTCTGGTTTCAACAAAATGGCACACCTGCTTGCGCATTTTGCGTCGCATTTTCAGGACTATCTCAATGAAACGTTCCCTCAACAAGGGATTGGGTTTGTATCACCAACATCACCAGCTCCTCTCCCCTGGCCACCATGTAGTCCAGATTTAACGACTCCAGACACCTCTTTGTGGGGTTTCATCAAGGGGAAAGTATCAACAAAAATTGGATGATTGAAGAAGTGTGCGGTGTAGATTGAACTCTTTTTGCACAGGTGACTCCATGCATGTCCACAAGATGTCTAAGAGGACCTGGCGACTAATTCAGTGGTGCAAGTAGAATGTTGGAGTGCATATAATGATTGATTGATTTTATTTAGTGTACTGCACAATAAAACCTGTACATTAAAAGAGTTTAAGAATAATTGTTTTCCTGGGGAGGGTTAAAGTGACTGAGGCCACCATGTACATGCAGCAGACGTTAACCATAGGGCATAGACGGTCATCCCAGGATGGTTTGCAGGTGCGACTTATCCACAAACTGTTACCCAGGTTAAGGCATTGTTCATTGAGGAGATCACATGTTAAGGTTGCCAAAATGTCACCAGAATTTGGATTACTTTTATTCTTTCTTTTTTTTTTTTTTTGACCAATATTCCTGATCGTACAATGGGTAAATTCCAAGGTCTCAGCAAAGATTGATCTTTTGGAAAAATCCTGCTGAGCATAACCAGAGATAAAAGGAGGAACGATAGTTGGCTGGGGAGGGGGGGGGCAGGGTGGGGGAGGTGGAGCAAAAAAGGTGCAAACCCTTCCATAAGGGTGGGGCAAAGTGGTAAATTATCCTCTGTGTGCTTCAGGTGGAGCATGGCACTGTTCACTTTGTGGCATGAAAAGGGCATGTGTGTTTCCCATTCATGTGGCCCATCCCCTCTCCCTCTCCCATTCATTTTGGAAGTAGTTGAGCATCACCCCTGATCAATACTCATTCTCACTGACACAATTGTCTTCCTCCATGGTGGTAGAATACTGTTTCTGACAAAACCTATAACCCTGAGTAATTTTCACCAATCTCAATTTTGGAGCACAAATCGTAAATCTCTGAGTTCATCGGGGCCTGTATATCGTCGCTTGTTTGTTGTTGTGATTTTGCTTGTGCTATGGGAATGGTTGTAAAGGAGCATTTTAAAGTAAAAATTGGAATGTGATACGAGTGCCGTACTTGAATTTTCCTCGTGATGCTTACACTATGTTCGTCGGCCTATCGTATAGGGGGAGGATCATTGCAAAGCGTATCAACGTACGCATTGAACACATAAAGCATTCAAAGAGCCGGGACAGCTTCCTGCAACGTTTGAAGCTTAATGAGCAGAAGAGGACCGAGGCAAAGGCCAAAGGCATTTGGGTGAACCTCAAGCGCGAGGTTAGTTGGATTGTTCATTTTCACTTTGTGTTGTTTTTTTTGTTTGTTCACATTTTATTTGAGATGCCTTCTCCAAATTGATTTCAAATGTTCACTTTGAGTTGATGACACAACGTTTTGATAAATCGACAAGGCAGATTAAATTTAACTGGAAACATTGGGAACTTTG
>NC_140978.1:8112000-8264500 GCF_056783735.1 Eptatretus burgeri
CATATGCCACCCCTGCCACTCCCAATACCCCTTCTTCTGGGTTTGGCTGCAGGGAAATGTCTGCACGGGGGTGTCGTCCTGGGCCACTGGTTCCTTTACAAATATATTTACACCCACCTGAGCCAGCTCATCTTGGCCCGCCATGGTGCATCTGAGAATAAATTTCACTCGCTCTCAATTTGGAGGGAACGGGTGTGGGGGGGGGGGTGCTCCGTGCACCCCTGATCCATATCTCGTTAATTTCGTGGAGGCGGAGGGATTCGAACCCTGCCCCTAAACACCAATTTTATTATGGATTTGAACCCCGCTAATTTTGTATGGGGGTGGAGGGGTTCGTAACCCACTCCTGACAACCAATTTGTTGTGGGCCGGGGTTCGGTGGCGGTAAACGACCACTAGGTGGAGCAGTGGAGTAGTCTCCCACCGAACACCCGGAATGTAGGTCGTGACTCAGATAAGTCCGAAAGGTCAGGGGTCCCTTTGCCTTTGTAGACCGTGGTCGCCAATATTTTGACGTCATGGGATAGGGTTAATTGCCTAATTTCAATATACCTAAGTACCCACGTCGTCCAACTACTGGGGAAAACCACACCCTCGATGGACCTCTGGCGGAATGGACCGTTTGCAGAGCCCAATCCGGGTGAAAACCGAGTGGAGATTATCAAGATCCGTCGGTCCAAATTAACAATTTACAGCACCAATGGCCTCACTAATTCTCAATACGCACCGTGCTGGATCAATGGGAGAAAGCACAGAAAACGAGCTGGTACATTTAACAGGGGTTTATTACAATAATCGGGAGGGTGACAGAGCAGAGTTATCCGAATATGAAAATGTAATGTACAATGAACACAGGACACTTAATTCTACTTCCAGACAGGGCCCATGGACAAACACACACACACCCAAAAGAAAATGTACCCCCGTGGGTCTTTATTCGGTCGAGCCGGGCCGGGGTACCTTCCCGCCTCGTGCGGTCACACCGACTCCAAACCACTATGGTGGGACTCGAACCCACGAACGAGACCAAGCCACCACGACCGCAGACGAAGCCAATCGCCACCAAGACTGCAGACGAAGCCAATCGCCACCAAGACTGCAGACGAAGCCAATCGCCACCAAGACTGCAGACGAAGCCAATCGCCACCAAGACTGCAGACGAAGCCAATCGCCACCAAGACTGCAGATGAAGCCAATCGCCACCAACTCTCAACTCTCTTGAGGTGGGTGCGGTTTCTTTCCTCACCACTCGCCTCCTGATTGGACAGTTCCATCGCGCGATTCTCTGGCCGTTCCTCATTGGATAGGCCCACGGTAGGTGGGGTAACTCCCACCTTTCTGTGGCAGAGTCAGATCTGAGGCGATGGAGGCTCCACCCACGCCTTCAGCCAAAAACATGTGGGCAATGGTGACCGGGTCAAGTCAGGGACGGTGCCGTTGTTGTTTAAAAACCTAACTAAAAAAATAACAGCGCACACAGGAAATTCCCTTTAGACAGACGGAGGGATTCTAACTGAACACATACTTATCGAAATAACTCAGCTACGGGGACTGCTGTCCGTTTGTGTGCAAAAGGCTTCCATATTCGGAACAGTCGTTCATGTAAAAGTATACTGTTGGGACTCATTAGGTATGTTTACACACAGGTGTTTGTGAAGTGAATTTGAAGTTTTCATTGCTGAGGTCTGTACCTCAATCAGTACTTCTCAACTATGGAAGAGTTGATCGATCCAGGACTGGATGGTAATCGGACAGTCTATGTGAACACAGTGACAAGCTTTTCCTTTGGCATATCTGTCCGAGGAGTTGATTCGATTCGGTGGCTGCTTGCAGCAATAATCGTACAATTGTCGACTTGTTTTCTCGCATGCATTTGTGTTGTAACATAAGTGTCTTGCCACAGCAGATGATTCACCAAATTTATCTACATGGAGGTTATGTCACTGGGTTTGCCATTTCCTCGTGAGCTACCGACACCACCTTGGGACACCAACTACTTTGCTCCCTGCCACCCAGCTCTCATTAAATGTTTTGATGCGAATGACAACTTGACTTTTGGAGACTTGTTCCTGCATTCACCAATTCTGCTGAGCTTTTAAAAGGCAAAGAAAAGCCTGTGCCAAATTCAGGTGAGCTGCATTTGCTGCAGTGAAGCCACTTTGAGTGCTGCCAATTTTTTAACATCTGTTACAATGTTCAAGGCTCGGGGAGGAGCTGCAACATAAATTTCGTGCATACAAATGTATAACACAACACCACAGTTGACTTCAGAGAAATTGCTGCTGAGTTTGGGGGTAGTGATGTAACTTCCTGAGGAACTGGGAAGTTGTATTACTGATGACATCTTTGTGACGTTGCTTTCTCTCCATTGTGGGGCAATTGAGGGATTTCCTCTTCTCCCTGGATGCTAACCCATAGAATGTCTCTACTCCATCTTTTAAACGCTGAGCATCAAGCGAGGAAGCAGCAGCAGCACGTACCACTTTGTCTGGTACTTGACGACCCGTGAACCCGTTTGGTTCCCGTGACAGCGGTTGATGAAAAAAAAAAAAAAAAGATAGCTCCAGCGAACTATACCGCTGAGGTTGTTTGAATTGATCAAATTATCTCAGAGTACTTGACTGAATCGGGAATTGATTTTTAAATAATTTTTTTGTTTGCCCGATTTTTTTTTCGGGCAAACCTTTTTCGCCCATGATACGAATGAACTTTAGTTGTGCCCTCAGACATACCAAGTGAGATAGGCAGACAAGACAACAGAGTGGCATGTAAACCTGATGCAGAGTTGGTATGGAGAGTCAAAGCCAGGTCCGGCTGTCACTGTGTCCAACTGATGTGGGAAGAGACTGCCACATGTTGCAGCTCGGCGTGTGGGGAAAGAGGGTGTGCAATACCGGCAAAGGATGCTCTCAAGGTTGGTGCAGGCATGGCATCACTGGTCAAGTCCTCTTGGCTCAAGTGATTCCTCAAGTCCTCTCTGCTTCTACATCTGCCTTTTGCCTCCATCCATCATGCCCTTCCCCTCACTCAACATTGGACTAATATGCTTGTTTGATGGTTGAAGGACCGTTGTCACCTTGGCAGTTCCTCCCCTTCTGATCTTGAGCTGTCTGAGGCATTGTTTTCCCACCAAAAAGCGTTTTTAAGACACACAAATGAAAGATTCCAGAGGGCAAAACATCAACAAATGGGGTCACATGGGTTGATAATTTTTGAACCAACATTAGAGTAGCTATATGTCTATTACATAAGCGATGCATGTCTCAAATCACCATTAATTACTTTATTATTGTGCTCGACATTCACTTTAAGGAAAGAACTACATTATATTAAAGGTCCCCATGACTCAAAAGTTTCTGGTTATTTATATATTTACTTGACCTTCTTAGTGAAGAAATCACCCATGTTTCTTTTTTTAAAACCAACAATGGGATAATTAGACCAATATTTCGAACATTTGTAGTGCTTTTCACAACTTGCTATGCTCCGCCCCTCAAAAAAGTTGAGTTCAACAAACCGCAGGTCACGTGACCTTGACGTCATCTCCAGAACGCGACTCGCTCAGAGTGGATTGAATAGAGGTCGCGCGCCGTATAAAGTACGTACAAATGCATTGTGCACATGTGTTTGCTATCTCACTGATCATCTTCATTCCTGTGATTGTTTCGCAGAAAAGAAATTCTGCTTCTGAGCCGTGTATGCACAACAATCACGAGGCAATTATTTATCCCTTTACTACCTTGTCATAGTCGTGTACAAATCCAATACATGTATGCACAATAAAGGGCTATACCATGTCCACAAAATATAAAATGTGACTGTTGAACCTTTCCATTAAAAAGAAACTTACAGGGACATACAATTAAATACTAAAGATTAATAATGCATCATTTCAAGGCGCAAGGAGGTAATTTTAAAATCAAACAATGTGAAAAACCTGCACCCACATTTTGCAGCTTATTGAATTGTTCATTGAAATCAGCCTGCTGGGATTGGTCTGATTCCACATACATGCAAGCCAGGTATGGCTGCACTCAACATACATGGGTTTATTCTAAAGTGAAGGTACTGCTTCCATTGGCTTGCTATTCATTAACATTTAGCCAAAATGCTGTAAAAAATGAACAGAGAAAAATATGTTGGCACAACTATGAAAGACAAATTTATCTGTCCTATTACACGGCCTCATAGCCTCGTAGTGGGGCAACTTAGCATAATAGACGTCGCAACAAATTGTTATGCTTTATTTAGCTCAGTTGCCCCACTAGTGGGGCAACTTAGCATAACAATTGTGCATTTTGTGAGGAAAGCACCAAATTTGGCACACTAGTAGCCTAACATATTGTTGCAAATTCGCGCCCGCCGGCATGCGATCGGCCACGTAACTCCAATCGCAACCTCGTCGCCCACCGGACGGACAATTCAGTCGTGACCCTCCTGGAATGACCGCCAGGAACCAGTCACGGGTGGGGGTTTAACCTCACCCCAGCCCAGTCCGCATTCCACCCGCGCGAAATAGGGTGAATCGCCGAATGTCGATATACCTAAGTACCCGCGCGGGTAACCTACCGAGGGGCTGCACCGCGCCACAGGTCGGCCTGGGACACGAACCACTTTAGCGGTCCGTTCCATACTACAGTGATAACAGAGCGGTGTTGTCGCTGACCTCGACGGATCCAATTCTCTTTACCGGGCGTTCAAAACCCACTACTCATTCCACGATGCAAGATGGCACTTTCACAGGGGAAAGGACGCAACGAACGGGATACGTTTCACACAAGGACATTTATTATAAAGCACAACGCAAGCAAGGGCAGTCATGCAATATACAAGCAAGTAAAAAGCATTACCACCGACTATAATTATTATGTACAAGCACTTAAACAGGCTTACTTAGGACACGGCGCCACAGCATGCATACAAAAATAACAGGAAAAGACCTCCCTTCAGCGGCCGTCGAGTCCCTCTCCCACGACCGTCAGCGTGGTCGCGCCTGGTTCCGGCCTCCCACGCGGCTGGCGAACCCTCTCCGGCACCCCTCGTCCGGACGCGCAGGTCCACCAGACAGCCGGCACTGCTGCGCCTCCCGTCCGCGTCTCCACCAACAGGCCGCTCGCCAGACCACGAGTGCAGGAACGAGCGAGGGGAAGAAGAATTGGACCACCGGGGAGACGGGCGAGCATGAACCGAGAAGAGAAGAGCACGAGCCTCGCGCGCGTCCTCCCTTTATAGCGCGGGGCTCCGCCCTTTGCCCCACCCCTCTTCTGACTCCACCTCCCTTCGAGAAGGTTCCCAAAAAGGGGCGTTCCTCACTCCCGTCCACGTCACGTCGTTCATTCACCAATTGGGAGCGAGCTGCCCCACCCCTTTCCTTCACACAAGCGTGGGGGAGTCAGGCGGAAGAATCAAGCGAGGGAAAATTAGGCGGGAAAAACCCCACAGGCTCCGCGAGAGCTTTTGTTCTGTCAATCCTGCCTGCGTTCTCGGACGGTTCCCGACGTGGAAACCGTCGTAGCGTGGACCGTGTCGGATGGCGTTCGGAAGCGGACGTAGTGGCGAAGATGGTGGTGGATGTTTGTGTGGAGGTTTGTTGCGTGCTTGGCGTTGTGGCGTACTTGGTGGCGGTTGTTGTTTGCGTGGTTCAAAATAACAATAGATAAAGAAAAACGGCTATCTCAAAGGGTCGCAGCCCGGTGAACACGAAGTACACGAAGGGAATTACCGGGTCGCAGCCTGGTAATTCCCTCAAAACAACGGTGGGGAAACCTATCTGCACATAAACTTACCGGATAACTGATCTGAGGAACCTTTATGATGTATTGCGAATTTCCACAGCCGTAACAATATTATGAACAGATTTGCATATTGGGCCATCTCAAATTCAGCCACTGATGGCTGTGGCAGCCATTTTCCACTGCCATCAAAAATTTGAGATGGCCCAATATCCAAATCTGTTCATAATACGATAGGCTACTGGTGTGCCAAATTTGGTGCTTTCCTCACAAAATGCACAATTGTTATGCTATATTTAGCTAAGTTGCCCCACTATCGGGACTCTTACGCATTGACTTATACATTGTGTGCATGCTAATACAAGTTACTTGTCAACTCTAGACTAGTCCGATAAATCTGACGTGCTGCAGCTTTCTTTTATTATTCTCTTTTCTTCATTGTTTTCTACTGGCGCTACATGACGACAGTAGGAATAAAATAAAATGCAGCAGAACGTCAGATTTATCGGATTACTCTACACAATTGTGTAGCAAGGTGTGTTCTGCACACAAGTTTTCATCGTATCCGGACAGCGAGATTCCTTCGTTTTATGCGCAGAGAGTTACGGCCGATGACATGGGCTGGCCTTACTTGCGATTCATTCGCCGCGGTTCAACATGTCGGCTGCACTGCGCTGGTCACATCACCTCACTAAAATATTTCTGATATCAAGCATTATGCAAGTCAAATTTACATTATTGAATTACGAATAGGATTTAGTCTAACCAGTTGTTATTGCCAAGTCTTCCTTCGATGTCCTCCCGATCATCATGAACGCCGGGAATTTCATCGCCAGTTTCCTCTGCTTGTCATGCTTCGGGCTCGAACTGGTAAGGCCGTATTCCATTTCCAGCTGCCTGAACTTCACCTCCCGCAACTACGTTATCTGACAATTCTCCATCTGATTCACACAAAAATCCTTCATTTCTCTCACACTCACTGTCGCTACCAGACAAATCAAAGTCCATGTCATCCATTATTCAAAACCAAATGTTTGATTTTTTGTTAAAGCAGAAATGGACGTAGCGTTTGAGTCGACCAATCAAATGTGGAAACACACAGGAAGCCAATACAATCACTTCGACCACCAACCTGAGTAATTTGCGTACAGCCTTTGTTCTGGAGATGACGTCATGTGGGTTACGCGTCGTTCAGTATATTTCGGCAGAATTTTTAGGGGCGTTCCCAAAGAGGTTTGTTCTTTAGGTCATCTCTACCGAGATGACCTAATAAAGCCGGACCAAATGTCCGTCCGTCTGTACGTCAATTTTTCTTTCTGATCTTGATGAAACTTAGTATATGGATAGAGGTTGATGAGTGTTGCACAACGATATAACTTTTGTCCGGGTTCAAGGTCAGGGTTCAAGGTCGCGAGGTCACGTAAGTTATAAAAATCGCCATTTTCAAAACCTGTCCAGTCTGCCATTCTACAAGATATTCGGCAACTGTTTTTTGATTATGATAGTAAAAAATATTATCTTGTATCTTACCAGACAGATTTTTGAATTTCCGTCCCGTTTGGCCGCCACGTAACCTGGAAGATGGTCAAAAACACCTCCCGGTACAAAGAAAACGTTTTACTTCCGATCTTGATTAAATTTGGTATGTGGGCAGAGGTCGATGAGTGATACTCAACAACATATTTTCCCAGATTCGAGGTCAGGGTCAAGGTCACGAGGTCACGAAAGTTGTGAAAGTCACCATTTTCAAAACCTATCGAGTCTGCCATTTTAGGAGATATCTGGCAACGGTTCATCAATTATGATAGTAAAAAACATTATAGAGATGACCCTCACCCCCACACGGGGTTAATTTTTTAAATATTACATTTTACAGAACGAGTATTGTGAAAAAAAACAGTCAGATCAGAAATCACGATGAAAAACTCCGATAGGATATATATATATATATATATATATATATATGCAATTTCAGTACTTTTGAGTGTCATGGGACCTTTAAGCATCCCCAACGCATTCGGAGTCATTTTCATAACACTACCCTCACCTTCCTCCTTCGGACTCTTCCGAGTCTGCTCTCAGCAGGGGGAGCAATGTTGGGCTTGACCATACAAAACAACCCCCCATCCTTGTCTGAAAACACAACAAAATTCCAAAACTGTTCACCCTAATCTAATGTGTCGCTCTTTTTCTCTGCATTCATCCACTAATATACTAATTTAGCATGAGCGACATAACTTAGCATTAGATCTGGATGTAAAGTTCAAAAAAATGTGGTGGGGTGAGGGTGGATGTTCCAGTTGGGCCTCTTCTTTTTGCTCCAGAAGTGTATGAAGATTGACACCCTTCCCCCAATGCTTTCTATCAGGGCCCTGGGTCCTGGCACAACACGTGTCTGAGGTGACTGCAGGGCTCTCCAGAACCTGATGCGCCCATGGCCCACATGGCATTTCCCCAACTGGAGTTCTTGGTGGTCCATGTGTCCTCATTAAAATTGCACAAAGGGCCCATGGGGCCTCTCTACAAATGGTGAATGTTGGTGAAGATCCCAATCCGGACCGATAATTTTTCAAGCGATTCTTCACCATTAAGATACGTCCAAAAACGATGTACAAGCACAATATCTCTAAAGGTTATGGATGGATTCCGATGAAACTTGGTGGACAGGTTGGGAGTGCCACGAGGAAGAATTGATTCAATTTAGGTGAAGATTTGGATCCGATAATTTTTCAAGTGATTCTTCACCATTGAGAGATGGGGCCAAGAACTATGTTCTTGATGTCTCATAAAGTTGTGGACGAGTCATGACAAAACCAGGTGGACGAGTTGGCTAGGTGACAAGAAGCCGATTATATTTTGGTTAAATTCCGGATTCAGACCCGACCTATCGGTGGGATAGAAAATGCAAACTGTTCAGCCTTGTGGAAGTATGCACTCAACTGAGCGCCATTCCATTTCACCAAGTATCGCTCAATGAGTGATTTTTTTTATAATTTCTCACTCATATTGGTGCTTCCAGCAAACTACGTTCCCCTAACTAGCTCATCCTCTCCGTTATCCCTTAAACTCTGTGTCCGTAAAACTACATGCCCAATGTCTGTCCTTGTCCCCATTCTTCCAACGAATTCCCCTCCCTCCAACTAATGCTCCTGGGCCCCCAAGGAGGGCCACTTCTAATGCTCCTACAGGGCCAAGTTAGTGTAACACTACCCCCTTCTAACTTTTCCATTGCTTACTAATGCTCCTTTGCCCGGTAAGGGCCACTTCCAGTGCCCTTACAGGCATAATTATTTTTACATTACCCCCCCCCCCCTTAACTACTCCAACACTCACTAAATTATTTTAACACTATCCACCTCTAATCTATTCTTGTGCTCATGCTCCTTTGTCCGGTTTGAGGGGAGGTTGTTCACCCACACCCACATTGGGGTTCTGCACTCCCCACTGTAATTAACAAGACCTCTCCACGGAGGTGCTCGGCAGCACATCTGTCACCTACCAATCAATTTAAACATTTTCACTGCTGTTCGGGTACCAGCCTTGGTTCTTTTCACTGTTTATCCTTCTGCTGTGTGTTCCAAGAAGAATCGATGCTTATTGTGGTGGTGGTGGTGGTGGTGGTTCCATTCATGCAAAGTGTAACGTGTAATTTGAAGTGGTGGAAATAAAAACAATCTAACCCCTTCTGTCCATCAATTATGTTTTATTCTAACCATTATTCGTGTGGGTTTTACATGGTTATTTTAGTCAGGACCTATTTACAAGGAGAAAGACAAAATGTCATAGCCTCCATAGTTACAGTAATTTTGCTGTATTGAGTTAAATGACTCGCCCACATTTATTTCCAACTAAAATGGTCGCCAGTCTACCAGTCGGCCATATTTGATCAGATCGCAAAATAAAGAGGTGCACGTGTATGCCATCATGTACTGTGGCTGTGCCAAGTTTGAATGTGCCATATGTAAGCCTTCATTCATCATGTGTGTGCCAAGTTTGAACAAAATCAGTAAATGCATGTCCGAGAAATGGTGGAGGACGTGTTCAACATTGGGTTTTACAACTAAAATGGCTGCCAGTCGGCCATCTTTGATCAAATCACGAAACAAAATGATGTATAAATGTATGTACACTGTACAGTTGTACACCATGCCAAGTTTGAACAAAATCAGTCCATACATGTCTGAGATTTGGATGCGGACGGACGCACATACGAGACCCAATCCAAAAGCCCCCTATTGATCCAAGTCCAACGGAAGGCTAATAATGACTTGATGACGAATGAAGGCTTTTCTATAGGAGAGGGGAGTCGAATGACGAAGGAGATGAAAAGACGAGCAGGTGATGTTAAATTACGAGAAGTGGAAGGGTGAAGCGTTACTTGGGGAAGCATGAAATGCGGAGATGAATGGCAGGGAACGAGATACTGGATGATTACTGCATACATAGATGAAGAAGGAAAGGTCCGAGCTAAACCCACACAACATATATATATATATATATATATATATATATATATATATATATATATATATATATATATATATATATATATATATATATATATATATATATAGTTGCGGATTCGCGCCCGCCGGCGTGCGAACGGCCACGTAACTCGAATCGCGGCACGTCGCCCACCGGACGGACAATCCCGTCGTGACCCTCTCGGACTAACGCCGGGAACTAGTCACGGGTGGGCCTTTCGGCCTCACCACGATCGTGCCAAACGGCCCCCGCGTGGGATAGGGTTGCTCGCCAAATTCGACCTACCTAAGTACCCACACGGAGGGTAGACCGGGCGATCGCACCTCGCCGCAGGTCGACTTCGGACACAGGCCACTTTAAGCGACCCGTTCCGTACTATCGGGATAACCGAGCGGTGTTATCGTCAACCTGGACGGTTCGATTAATTATCGGGCGTTTTAGCCCACGACCAACCCTTTACGTGAAGTAAGATGGAGATTCAATAAAGGAAAAGACGAAGCGAAACGGGAAAACAGTTCAACATAAAGCACATTTATTTCGCGATGAACGGAAAGCACACATATACAATTCGACCAAAAGCAAATGTAAAAGAAGAAGAAGAAACACACAATAATGCACAAAAAGCAAATGTAAAAGCAAAAGACAATGCAGAGCTAACCGACTACCGAGCACACGGCAACACATACAGTTTTACTTCACAGACGGCGCCGCCAACACATATACTCAAAGCAAAAGAAAAAGGGACCACCCTCCACTATGAGGGGGCAGACGGCCTGGGGCCGAGACCACGTCGAGCCTATCCGTCTGGTGATGAGCCGCAAAATGGCGCTAGCGCCCCGACTCCGCGGGCCTCGCTGGGACTGCCTGGTATGGGGTGGGAACGGGGCCCCCTTCTCGCACTATCTCAGCGCGGGGGGAAACAGGAGGGGGTTGTTGATGCTCGGGGGAAGGAGGATATCTCCCTGTCTCGGGTCCCGCGACGAGCGTCTCCACCACGACCTCGGTCGCGTTGCCGGCCTCTCCCCTCCGCAGCTCCCCGACTCTGACACGAGCACCCCCTCGACCGCCTTCGCCGCCGCCACCTCTCCAACTCTCCACAGCTCCGTCCAACTGCCTTCTCCGACTCCTCTCTTGACTGGCTCTTCCCAATTCCACCGACTCCGAACTGCCCTTGACTGACTACTACTGCTTCTTCTTCCCAACTCCACCGACTCCCAACTCAACTTGACTTTTAGGCGAGTGAACGCGGCCCTTTTATAGCCCCCGGGGCCTCGCTCCTTCGCCTTCGACCCTTTACCTTCGACCCTTCACCTCTGGCTGGCTCCCCATTGGACCGAGGAAAAGTGGGCGTGAATGCTTTTTGATCCATGAATTTGCATATAGCGATATTACTCCAACGCACCTGGAGGCGGGGCCAAATCGCCCCACACTCGCCGATAGGACGGAACAGAAGTGGGCGTGAGTCGTTTTTGATCTGTTTTCTTCGGAAAGGCTGTGATGTTTCTGCACACGCTGCTCGGTGCGCGCCCTGCACGAGTCCAGTATCGGTGCCCACAAGCGGCGCGGAAATGGCGGTGATGCGATGGTTGCGAGAGCGAGATGTGACGGTAAAGGTCGTGGCTGTTGGCGTTGTTGTTGTTGTTGTTGTTGTTGTTGTTGTTGTTGTTGTGAAGCGGCGTTGTGGCTGGTGGTTGTTGTGTGATGGCTGTTGAGACGTGGTTGGTGGTGGTAGTAATGGCGGCTGGTCCAAAATAAAGATAGTAAAAGAAAAACGGCTATCTAGAAGGGTCGCAGCCCGAATTAATGACATTTATTCCCTCGAAACAACGGGTTTGGGCCTAACTACACATATACTTACAGAGATATCTCACCTAAGGGACCTGAATGGTGGTTTGCGAATTTCGTCAACCACAACACTACCCCCTCCCCTTTTTACAGACTCGTCCCGAGTCGTCAAATTTTCGTGTGCCATCATGTGTAGTTTTCCCCTAGTACATTTTACCCACGGATCCCTGAGTGCGACATTCATGGTATTCGTGTCCCCAAAATAAATAACCTGAGGGCTGAGTAACTAACTAAACAAACTCACTCACACGGACGACTTAAATAAAATTGCCGGCGCTAAGACAGACATGCCGGGGGCGCACTCATATTTACAGTACATCTTAACCTTAACTTACAAATTTTACACTAAACCATGGCCCAGGATCAATGAACTCTGCAAAAAGAAAGCAGTTAGCAGGGAGCCAGGCTGCTCGCATGCAGTCTTTGACTCAAACAATGCAGGTGACAGGGAACGTGGCCGGCTGCTCACACGCAGTCCTAGGCCTTCCCTTTTGAACTGAACGCAGTGAACCACAACAGTGCATGGGCTGCACAAACGCATTCTCCGTGCCAGCTCAAGTGGCACACGCAATGAACACAACGAATGGATGGATGAATGGATGGACGCAAACACGGTGCACGGGCCGCCACTGCAGGCCCGTGTTGTAGCTGCCAACAGGGCAGTTCTTGCAGCTTGCAAACTGTTGCTTTTACGATGATCCCGGCGCGCATGGAAATGAACAGGGGGGGGGGGGCAAAGCAAAATTGAACGGGGCTGGTGAACGTGGGCAGTGGGCATGGCATGGCATGGCAAAGGCAGCAGGCAAACACAGCCTGCAGAACCAGGCCATTGCAGGCAAACACAATCGGCAGACGAACTGGCCGGCACAGGCCTTGCAAAAAAGCAGCTGCAGACGATCCGGCCGGCGCAGGCCTTGCAGCACAGCAGCTGCAGCCGATCCAGCCGGCACAGGCCTTGCAGCAAAACAACAGCTGCCGATGAAGCTGGCCAGCCTTCGCCGTTCAGTGGAGGTTGGTGGAGGGAGTGCGGTGGTGCTGGCCACTCAGAAGGCGGGCTCGGACCTACCCTACGGTCTCCCTCCCAACCTATCGCCTTTGCCTGTCACTGTCTATACCCACTCCCTTAATTTGTCAAACCCCAATTTAGCCCCAACTTATTTTTTTATTTTTACTTCCCCACTATAAATCGTCCCCTAACCCCCTGTACTGTCCTTGTTCGGCTAACCTATCCTGTCACCTAGCCTACTCCCAACCCCTACGTTCCCTTCCCGGAGGGGAATAAGGGAGAGCTAACGTCCTGTGTCGAGGCCCAATTCAAGCCTCAGAATGGCCTCCCCAGAGTTCAGCGATCTATAACACAAAGTGGGTCCAGCGGCCCACAACGAGAGCGAGGGGATGGATGGTGCGGAGGGGTACACTTCCTAATCTACCCTATCCATTTAACTGTTAACCTACCCCGGGGCTTTCAACAAGTGCCTCTTGCTTAAACTATTGGTTCTAACAACCCAGATTCCCGTCGCCTGTGTTGGTGTCCTCACAATTTCGGGCATCGCCCCCCAATTTTCTCTCCGTGCCCTCACACGGTCTCATGGCTGGGACACGTGGCTCCCTTTGGCAGGCACGACCCTCTGCCGATTCTCCGACGATGGCACCCCCGGCACTACACTGCCTCCGAGCCTACCAGCTCCCTAAACACCGGGGAGTGCCCCCCATGGCACCTCCCCTGAAACGCACACGTGGCAGGCTGGCTTCCCAGGCCCCTTTCCGAGGGTCACCCGTGCCAACACTGCCCACGCGGCTAATGGCGCCCCGGGCCCCCGCACCAAGCAGGCGCACCCGTGCCCACTACGCTATCCCGGCCCCCCATGGGCCCTTGGCCTACCACGGTCGACTAGCCTGGTGCCCGGGGTACCCACTCAGCGATACTCACCTTTCGCCACCACGCTCCCAGCCTGTCAACAGGGCTCCTGCACCCCTCCAAACGGGTTTCGAGCCTACATTCACACCAACAACAAAACGACCTCCATTTTTCAATTTAACTAACCCCCTAACTCACTCTACCTGACCCCGGGGTCCCTTGGGCGGGAGTCACTCCTCCCCCCAATCACTCATCTCACCATGCAGTCCCCATTCGCTCCATACACACAGACCCGCTGGCCTCACTCACTCACCAAGTACTCACCTCACAACTCACCAACTCTTCAACACACTCACCGCTGAACTCTGCCATCCTTCTAACTACCTCCCCTAACTAACTCGTGCTCCCACGTCATCCCTTACACTAGTAGCACGTTCCTTTTAACACTACGTAGCTAAACTACGTCCCCTCTACACATTCACAAGTCTGTCACTGTCTCCAAATCTCTAAAATAACTTTCCCAACCTAAATCTCGCTACAATCCCTCTAACTAATCCATTCCACGGACTCCATGAGGACTTACCCCTGCCCTATGAAGTCGGTCTAGCAAAGCTAACCCTTCCCCCTAACTAGTTTCCATCCTGTGCCCTGTCAAGGGGGTCTTCCACCCCTTGCCCAGGAATCCTGTGCACCCGAAAGTGAGGCTTGCTTTTTTTTTTTTTTCTTTACATGCGCAGCACCAGCGCGGCAACTCACAGCTCGCGCACTTTGCACCTGCCCGTGACGTCATGCAGCTGCACGTGTACCTCGTCCCTCCTTGGACGGTACCATCCGGCAGGGATACCCCTCCTGCCGGATTCCAACCCCACGTGCAGCCATGACGTCACCGTGCGCATAAAAAAAACACAAGCCCCACGTCTCGAGGGGTTCCCCACGCGAACACATGTGCTTTGCCCGTTGGAGCTTAACACACACGATCGCGTGGAGAACCCGTCAGGTCCAAATACGAAATCCTGCCTAAACTTTGTCCGTCCGCGGGATCGGCAAATCCACCGCTGTCGTTTCCGGACCGGGACTTCACTCTCGCAAGCGAGCACGTGGGGACCTCGTGCGTTGCACAGCATGGACCTCGTGCTCACTGCTGGGTGAACCCGGCACGGTCCCCGAAACAACGACAGCCGCTACTCGGCTTTCTTTCCTTACATGTCGCCGTCGTAGTCTCCATTCAACACACGCACTCCCGCGTGTTACGATGCTCACAGTCCATTCCATTAAACTCACACCGGGAGACGCGGCTGCATGTTCACACATGCCGACCGACATCTCCCTCTCACACACACGGTCTCCCTTGCACTCGGCCGTTCACTCACGCATGCCATCTCCCTCGCACACGTGGCTCCACTCACTCGCGGCCTTCCACTCACTCGTGCCATTTCCCTCACACAAACCATACCACTCACACACGCGGGGCACTCGCCCGCGGTGCCTCACTCATACTGGCCGTTTCACTCACACACACGGCCTCTTCCACTTGCGGTGCCCCTTTTACACACGGCGTGCTGGGAAGCACGTACTCCGGCACAATCGCCACCACACCACTCACACACGGGGTCGCTTCCACACACGGGGACGCACTCACACCTTGCACCACACACACAGGGACAACCACACTGGGGATTCGTGTCCCCACAAGGGTCTCCGGGGCCTCTATACCCCCCAAGCTCTCCGTGCACCTGTCCACAGCACTCCTCCCCTCGACCTCGCAAAGCACGACCGAACTCACCTGGTCATGACTCGCCTCAAGGGGGCATACTCCCTCCCCTCGTTCCTGGAGGAGGCCATCCCGCTGCTCGCACCGGGTCCCTACACGCTCCGCGAGCTCAACCTCATCGTCCTCCACTACCTCTGTGTGTGTGTGTGCGTCTCTAACCCCGTCATTATCATGCAGTCTCTCCTCTATCGTTCCCATCTCCGGTGTCTCTGCCAACTCAGTCACCTCTTCACCCTTTACCTCTGTTGGGGAAATTATTACTCTCTAGACAAGAAACCTTTGCCTCAGTCTGAGTAGGTCAAAGTGTTTGTGTTTTTCCTCTACTGTTCTACTATTTAGTTGTTAAGGCCTACCACCTACTTATAATCTTGTCTTTCTTTGACACTTTGGACATTGCTTGGGTTTCTGAAAGTACAAGGTGACCGGGCTGATAAGCTGTGCATTCTGTTTTTGCGATCAAAGGCCTCTCTACTTATAAAATGGAATGGATATATGGGGAGGGGGAGAATGATCAGGGAGAGAGCAAATAAATGGTACAGAAGAAAGAACTCCTTGTGGACATTGATTATTACTGGACTTCTGTGGTTTATTTTATCCCGATACATGCAACACTGAGTCGGCTAGACGTTGAATCCTCGAGGAGGTCAAGATCCCTCAACAATCAAGAATCCTTTCGATCACGACGCGGTTCGAGGATAGAAATCCACGTAAGTTGGCGCCGAGACTCGGATTCGAACCAACGTTGGTGCGGTGCTCGTGACCGGAGGTGCTTAATCTGCCGGAGGAACGACAAGTGCTTGAGCGAAGGTAAGGGAGAGCGCTCTCAGCAGGTAACGCATTTCGAACAAAGAAAAGTTCATTGTCAGATAATTTTATTGAGAGAAAGAAGAGGATCCGGCGGAAGGAGTCCGTTTTAAAGTAAACGATAAGTACTGTAGTTGTTTTAGAAAAGTGCTGGAGAAGAAGAGGAGTCAGATGACAAGAAGAGGCTCGTTGAGGAGCCAGATGCGTAATTAAATGGGCATGATGAAGCGACATGCCACATGTTTGCATTGATACGGACCGGCTGTGAGAGAGATGGCCGAGGACATGGCTGAGATGCCGAGATAGGGTTAAAATAGATAAACATTGTAAGTTACCTGTTTGTAAGAGTTTTAAGAGTTACTTTTTGTTCATTGAACTCACTGGAAGTTTGTTGGCAGTGAGGTTGTTATATTATATTGTGTGGAGGTTTTACGGATTTGTAAATGCAATGATTTGCACAAAACGTTTTGTGGAGTGCAGGAGATGATTAACCAGCTGGGAGCATGATTGGTGATTTGCATTGAGATGCGATGTGTTACTGAGAGTAAAAAATGAAACTTGTGCGAGTCCAATATTCACTGCAATGAAACGTGTTCTGTTGGGATTTTGACGATATTTTAACTCGTGCTGAGTTGAGCTGTGGGTCTGTTTGAAATGGCATGTTATACATTCTTGGCGTTGTATTTCCACGCGAAGGTCGCAAACTACACTGTGAGACCCCCTCCACTCGATCTGTGGGGGTGGCATATCTTTACACTGATTCTTTGTTCGAGCCTTTGCTTTAAGTGTGAAATTCGATTCATATGCAGATTCAAGAGGATGAGATAGAAATGTGATTGGTATTTGTCACGTGATCACACGCGAGTCTATGAGATGCAATGCTGTCTAGTGTATGTGTTGAAGCCATGACAGAGTAATGCAAACTGTGGGTTTTGCCTGTCAGAGTTTTTTTTCCTTTTTCTTCCCACTGGATGTGGAGAGAACTTCCTGTTCCTCGTTCCTTGGTGTTTGTGGCGCACCCTCTCGACTGAATCTGTTTAAAGTGAAGTCCATTTAGGAAAAAGTGTTGAAGTTTTATTTTACAACCATCGGGATTTTGAATAAATTGTGAAATAACAATTGTGAATGTGGATATACTGTATGTGATTTAAATGTAGAAACGTGATTTGGAATGATTTTAATGATTTGATGATGTTTAGCACGTGGGGCAATTCACAGATAATAGATGATTCCCTCGGATGGACGTTGAAATATTGTTTTATTCGTCTGCAAATGTTGAGGTTACCTGAACTTGTGCTGGGAATGCAATGGCAAACAACCTAGTGTAACCATTTGATCGATTCAGTCAAGGTAAATTCATGATTTAATTGGATAGATGCTGAAGATTAAATTTTTCATTTATGGATTTTAAAAGGAAATATTTTGTTTTGACCAAAAAATTGTTTAAGAGAGTTTGGATGTTTATTAGTCTGAAGTTTAAGATGCTTTCCCAAGACTGGGATAAAGATTGTGGAGGGTGAAGCTGCATGTGTAGACAGAGTGTTTGAGCTGCAATATAAATGATATTCGCCTGATAACAGATTTGACAAGTGATTTGACAATTTTTGAACAACTGTTTAAAATGATTTATTTGTTTTGATAAAAGAAAATGGATTCGTAATTGAGAAGGTCGGAGGAAGTGATAGATGGTTTGTGTATGTGAATTGGAAAAATGGCAGCATGTTTGCTGTTTTGGTGAGAGAAGTGGAGAGATGGAGAAATGTCAGAGATTTAAAATGTCGATGGAAATAGCAAATGAGATGGATGTTTTGAGTATACGTACAACTGGGATTTCTGTATATTTTAGCATGTTGTTTTGGGAAATAACAAGGAAAGGGATTAAAATATTGATATGACATATAATGCAAGTTAAATGCTTCCATAACAATCTTTGTTAGTCTTGTAGAACTACATGTGTCCATGACGTTTATTGATTGGTGTTTAATTGATGCTTTGTTTGTTTCGGAGTGTTGAAAGCAGTCTTTGAAGCAATGTACGATTTCATCTAAATGAACTTTGGAATGAAATTCCACACAAAGATTGGACGATGGGAGAACCCAGATTTGGGTGATTGAGCATTCAACACATTATTATGCCTCCCCTTCCTGAGGAGATAAGATGGAGCAATGTGGGAAAAGAAAGAAAAAAACCCACTGAGGAGAAGGTTGAGCAAAGTCTTAACGTCGGCGTTGTGTGGTGCCTGCGTGGAGGAATGTTCTCAGCCACACTCTCGATTGCCGCTCTGCAAATACATCGTGAACTTGCTGTGGTTGCTTCAATGTACGACAGGCCTGGAATTCCACACTGCGCTCCCTCAACCCAGTGTCTGGCCCAAACTTGTACTTGCCCACATCTACCTTCTCCTCAGCTCAAGGAGTGCTTCGATTGTGTTTCCCGTTGGGTGCCACTCTATCCACACCCTGACCTGTTTATCTTCTGACTTCGGGTAGCATGTTTTCAATGTGTGACACATGCTGATGAACAGGCCATAAATTAAATGGAAACTCACTCATTTTCTGATATGAGCACTCGCTGCCATTGTTGATTGAACTTGAATAATGGAAATCTTTTCTCCTTCAGGAATGGGACATGGTAATCATGTGTAAGGAAAAAATTATTCAAATTTTCCTTAAAAAAAAACGGGGGAGTGTGGGGGAAAAATTTATATTAATGTATTTTAAATTGTAACAAATGGAGTTTCAGAAATGTAACTTCTATGCTGCAAATTGAATTGGCTGTCATTTCTGGCCAAAAGACTTTTGCCCTAAATGATAAGAAATGTGTTGTTCTGGAGCAGAGTGACCGAGCTGATAAATGAACCTTTGCTTAGAAAATGTACGAAGTGGCTTTTTGTCTAAAGGACACGTCTACAGTCTGGGTGAATATTCCCCCAACCTCTCTCTCATGGAAGTATAAATATTTTGAAAGGCACATTGTTCTGAGTACGAGCATGTGAGGAAGTATAGTTTCTCAGTGGCTCGTACTCCTTGGAACTGACCAAGTACCAAGTTAGAATAAAACTCTCTGATGTAATGTAGAAGTGAATTGAATCGGGTTGGTCTAACTGTTAACTAAAGTAAGAATAAATGAAATAGAACCAAATAATATTGCAATCAAATGGGGATTCTTAAGTTCATTGTACAAGGGTGAGAAGTGTATGGTGTATAATTAGGAAATAAATTGTTTCACAAGGAAGGACTTGTGTGGACATCAGTTTTATCGGTGCTGATAGGGTTTTTGTAGGGTTTTATAATCAAATCGGACAAACGTTAAACTCTGTCTGAAGTCAAATAGGATTCCACAATCGACCAGTTAGAATCCTTCAGGAGGACAACGATCACAACAAGGTGGGTTTAAAAAATCCACATCAGTTGGTCTCAATTAAGTGTACCCCTGATGGTGTATATTTAGAAATACCTCACGAATCACACATAACTATGATGAATTTATTACAGGAAAATACAGAAAATCTTGTATATCAATGGACTGTGATTAATTGTGAAGCATTTAACCATTTGCAGGAATATTTATCACATTTGGAGAGAATGACTTGAGAGAGAGCAAATAAATGGTATAGAAGAAAGAACTCCTTGTGGACATTGATTATTACTGGACTTCTGTGGTTTATTTTATCCCGATACATGCAACACTGAGTCGGCTAGATGTTGAATCCTCGAGGAGGTCAAGATCCCTCAACAATCAAGAATCCTTTCGATCACGACGCGGTTCGAGGGTAGAAATCCACGTCAGTTGATCCACACTTCTGTGGTAGAATCCACACTTGTGGATCTTTCCACTTGTGGATCACTTGTGGATCAAAATCTTGTGGATCCACACTGATTCAATATGTTGACGACCTGCTGATCTGTTCAGCGTCAAAAGACGCATGCGAACGAGATACATTGACATTGTTGAGGGCCTTAGCCAGGAAAGGACACAAAGCATCGAGAGCTAAATTGCAATTTTGCCAAGAAGAAGTTAAATATTTGGGACATATTCTGAAGGGAGACACAAGACGCATCTCCCCTGAACGTATAGCGGCAATATTAAACCTGCCCAAGCCAACTACTGCTAAACAGATGAGGTCTTTCCTCGGAATGACCGGCTATTGCAGACAGTGGATACCAGATTATGCGGCCTTAGTGCTCCCCCTGGTGGACATTGGTTCGGCAAACGCGCCCAGCCCACTTGCATGGACACAAAATGCAGACAAGGCTTTTGTAACGTTAAAACAGGCTCTTTCTTCGGCTCCCGCTCTGGGTTTACCAAACTATGAAAAACCTTTCCATTTGTATGCATGTGAGAGACAGGGATTCGCACAATCTGTGCTGACACAGAAGCACGGGAATAAATTACGGCCTGTTGCATATTATAGTACTATATTGGATCCGGTAGCGCAAGGATTCCCCCCTTGTCTCAAGGCAGTAGCAGCCGCTTCGCTCGCGGTGCAGGCGACCGAAGCGCTCGTCGCGGGAAACACTGATTCTCCTGGTACCGCATGCAGTGACAGCTGTATTGTTAAAAACGAAAACACAACATTTGTCGGCTTCAAGAGCAACAACATACGAACTCTCACTCACAGCACCCACGAACATTACGATTAGGAGATGCGCACGCTGAATCCTGCTAGTTTGTTGCCAGGAGTACAAGATGGTGATCCTCACAATTGTGAAGAGATAATCGCCCACACGTGTCAACCCCGTCCTGACTTGAAAGACACACCAATCCAAAATTCTGAATTGGTTCTATATGTCGACGGCTCATCATCGCGTGCACCTGATGGATGTTTATTAACAGGCTACGCCGTTTGCTCTGATCACGAAGTAATCGAAGCGGGAGATTGGCTGAGAGCTGTTCCGCGCAGCAGGCAGAACTGTTCGCCCTCACTCGTGCATGCCATTTAGCCAAAGGCCAAATAGTGACAATCTACACTGACTCCGGCTATGCCTTTGGTGCTGTACACGAATTCGGAGCACTCTGGCGCGAAAGAGGTTTTATAACGTCATCAGGTACACAAGTAAGGAATGGAACATGGATTGCGAATCTACTGGAAGCAATACTTCTGCCTCACCAAATTGCAGTGGTAAAATGTGACGCCCACACTGGGAGATCTGATGACGTCTCACGGGGAAATGCCAGGGCAGATGCAGCTGCAAAATCTGCTGCCCACACCAGAGCTCTTTTAACATCACAATGTGTATTGAGACAAGAGGCAACACCGACCATTGACGATATAAACACTTTGCAGACAGCTGTTAGTGCTAAAGAACGAGATTTGTGGATACTGGCTGGATGTGAATTCGATAATGAATCTAAATTATGGAGATCATCTGATGGTCGTGTGGTGGCACCAAGAGCTCTATTACCTTGGCTCGCCCGATTGGCACATGGGGCCGGGCATACTAGCAAAGGCGGCATGAGTGCTTTAATTGGGAGACAGTGGTTCGCCCCGGGGTTTAGTCCAATTGCAGAACAGTATTGTAAGACATGTCATATTTGCCAAAAACATAACCCAGCAAGGGGGGTGGAGATGGCCCCAGGGGGTCATCCAATTCCATTCGGACCTTTTGTTCATATCCAGATGGATTTTGTCCAGTTACCAAAATGCTGCGGTTTTGAATTTGCGTTAGTCATCGTCGATTTGTTCACCAAATGGGTTGAGGCTTACCCTTGTCGGAAAGCAGATGCCATTACTGTGGTTAAACTGTTGATGAAGGATTTCATCTGTAGGTTTGGAATACCTTGTAGGATCTCCAGTGACCAAGGTACTCATTTCACAGCCGAAGTGGTGAAAGAATGTATCGCGTATTGCAAATAAAACAACATTTCGACTGCCCGCATCGTCCGCAATCTGCGGGGGCAGTAGAGAGGCAAAATGGATTCTGAAGAATAAACTGGCCAAGATTTGTGAACAAACTGGATTAAAATGGCCAGATGCTCTGCCAATTGCTCTCATGACTATGAGATCTACCGCAAATCGAAACACTGGCTTATCTCCACATGAGATTCTGATGGGAAGACCAATGAGATTACCGAACTCACCTCCTTTGACTATAAAAGACATGAACGTGCAGCAAATGGACGACACGTTGCTCACGTTCTGTGTCTCTCTGAATCATGCTGTAAGAACTTTTATGCACAGGTGAAACAAGCTCTGCCAGAACCAGCCACATCTGATCATCACAACTTCAAACCCGGAGACTTTGTTTATGTGAAAATTTACAAACGGAAGAACTCTCTTCAGGCACGTTGGTGTGGGCCATTTCAAATACTGCTAACTACCCATACAGCTGTGAAGTGTAAAGGAAGAGCAACATGGATCCATGCCACACACTGCAAACTGGCACACGGCAGAAAAGAACCCGAGGAGAACATTGCTTCCTGATAACTTTAATGATTCTCTCCATTGCAGGATTATTTGTACTACTAAATGCAAGTGGTGCAATGTGTACTTGGTCTGTTAAACCGATAAGTACTGTCTGTGATCAACATTATTTGCATGTTCTTTGGAGATGGGCCTGTCAGACTACCCACCAAACTAAGCCTAGGGCATTCAGAGACCGAAGAAGCTTAACGAGCAAAGTGGGTTCACCACATGGAATAACCACTTTTCTGGCCTTTCCTCGTGAACACGCGAAAGCTTTTAATAAAACCAATTGCTGGGTTTGTACTAAGATACCTCATTCAGCAGTTACTGGGATACCGCTTCTGGCTATACCATTCAATCTGAGTGAATGGTGTGGGTACTGGGCAAAGGAAAGAAACTGGGATAAACAAGATAATAACCTTGACGACCACATCGTTACCAATGGAAATGGAAATTGCCTCCGACAACGAAATTTCAGTAACTGGTTTTGGCCAAATTTTAATTTAAGTAAAATGCCTCCACATTTATGGTTGAACGGGCAACAGAAAAACCCGAACTATGCTTGGTACAAGAGGCATGGGGAGAAAGAAGATTAGGGAATTCTGAATGCAGTCATTATGTTTATGAAAATCACACGATGGGACCACAAGTCGCTTTAAATAATACCTATTTCGTGTGTGGAAATCGAGCATACCCATGGCTTCCAGTTAATTGGAGTGGATCTTGTTTCTTGTCATTCATTTTGCCACATATGCGCCTGTTATCTAAGTCACCTTTTGAGCATTTGAAACGCGGTAAACGGGGTTTCACGTCAACTGAACTGTTCTTCATGATTTTAATCCCTCACTACGGTGTTGGACAAACGTCTGTGGGACTGGCAGAGTTAATGCTTCGCTTGAATTATTGGCAAATAAAACTGCTCTAGGCATGGTTGATATCAACTCGGAGGTCGTCGCCCTACGTGCAGTTTCAATGCAAAACCGAGTTGCGCTCGACCTCATTCTCGCAGCTCAAGGAGGAACGTGTGCTGTAATTAACTCTGAGTGTTGTACTTATATCCCTGATAACTCGGAGAAAATCACGAACATAGCTGACAAGATTAAGCAAGAAGGAGCCAAGTATCACAATTATTTTACGAAAGATGGGCTTTATTCCTGGTTTGAAGGGATTTTTGGAGGCTGGGGAACTACCCTATTGCATTGGATTTCCGTTGGGTTATTGTGGATCATCATTGTAGTGGTGCTTGTTAGATGTGCAACAATTACAATGCCGGCATTGATTGTTTCTTGTCTAAAGAGGAATACTGCTAAAAAGGTGATGGTGGCCCAAGCACCACCCTCATACCCTGGTTTTGACACTGAGTCCTACGACTCTTTTGAGATAGAACCTGAACTTGGAAATCCATAAGTAGCGCAAATGAATGTGTTCAATATTCACGGGAATTGTCAATCCACTCTTGCTCATCTGCTTTGTTCCCGAAATAGGTTGTCGAAAATCAGCTGTGCAGCCCAACGGGTAGCCTTATCTTCTATCGGCCTAGGGGCCTACCGGAACCTCAACCAGGTCCGAAGCTGTACAACCACATGAAGCCACCTGGCTTGCGGGACAGGAAAGGCTAAGGGACTGAGCTCTACGATGGGGAAAGGGGGGATGTGACTACCCAAGAAAATGGGCACACTCAAACGCAAGAGAGAATGCATTTCCAAGTGAAGAGAAAATATATATCGTTAAACTTAACTAGTGTTGCCTTATTAGGCAACAAGGAAGTGTTGGGAAATTATTACTCTCTAGACAAGAAACCTTTGCCTCAGTCTGAGTAGGTCAAAGTGTTTGTGTTTTCCTTTACTGTTCTACTATTTAGTTGTTAAGGCCTACCACCTACTTATAATCTTGTCTTTCTTTGACACTTTGGACATTGCTTGGGTTTCTGAAAGTACAAGGTGACCGGGCTGATAAGCTGTGCATTCTGTTTTTGCGATCAAAGGCCTCTCTACTTATAAAATGGAATGGATATATGGGGAGGGGGAGAATGATCAGGGAGAGAGCAAATAAATGGTACAGAAGAAAGAACTCCTTGTGGACATTGATTATTACTGGACTTCTGTGGTTTATTTTATCCCGATACATGCAACACTGAGTCGGCTAGACGTTGAATCCTCGAGGAGGTCAAGATCCCTCAACAATCAAGAATCCTTTCGATCACGACGCGGTTCGAGGATAGAAATCCACGTCACCTCCCTTGTCTCAACTATTATTTCCGTCTCTTCCCTTGTTATCTCCCTCATGCACGTCTCCGTCACCCCAATTAGTTTGTCCCTCTCGGTTACCGTCACGACCCTCGCCCAACACGTCCCCCGAATTATTTTTTCACCCGCCTCCACCGCGGGCCCGACAGCCGTTGCACCCCCTCCCAGCTCGTTCGCTCCCACACGTGGAGTCGCCATTTTTAGCTCCCTGGTCACTGCCTTCATGCCCGCCTGCAGGCTTCGGCCCATGTTCTGCGTCTCACCCCGCAGCTTTTTCGTTTCTTCCTTCATGTTTGTTTCCATTTTGTTCATTTGCTGTGTATTCGCATCCATTTTCGTTTTCACTTCGTTCATTTGCTGTGTATTCGCATCCATTTTTTCGTTCATTTGTTGTGTATTCGCATCCATTTTTTGTGTATTCGCATCCATCCTCGCTGTCATTGCCGCCAGCATGGCGCATAGCTGGGCCATGTCAGGTGCGCTTGGGTGAGCCGTTTCGGCAAGGATCGGGGGGTTTTGGTGGAGAGGGGGGGTGGAGGTGTCATACACCGCGGCCGCCGCCGCACCTATTTCGGGCTCTGGGTTCAGTTGGGGGAGTTCGTGTTCCTGCACAACCAACATTTCCTGCTTGGGGTTTTCATTCTGGACCATGGATTCTACACATTCTACATCCATTTCTAATACCCCCGGCTCCCGCTCGCCTTGAGACGCCATCTTATTTCTCGTAAAGGGTTAATTTGAATCGCTCGTAATTTGGAGGGAATCGGGGGTCGCTCCTCTCACCCCTGGACCGATTCCCGTGAATTTAGTTGGAGACAGGAGAGCCCGTTTTCCCGTTCTCCGATACTAGTGCCGCGAGGAGGGGATGAGTTTATATCGCACGACCTGACACCAGTGTTGCGGATTCACGCCCGCCGGCGTGCGAACGGCCACGTAACTCGAATCGCGGCACGTCGCCCACCCGACGGACAATCCCGTCGTGACCCTCTCGGACTAACGCCGGGAACTAGTCACGGGTGGGCCTTTCGGCCTCACCACGATCGTGCCAATCGGCCCCCGCGTGGGATAGGGTTGCTCGCCAAATTCGACCTACCTAAGTACCCACACGGAGGGTAGACCGGGCGATCGCACCTCGCCGCAGGTCGACTTCGGACACGAGCCACTTTAAGCGACCCGTTCCGTACTATCGGGATAACCGAGCGGTGTTATAGTCAACCTGGACGGTTCGATTAATTATCGGGCGTTTTAGCCCACGACCAACCCTTTACGTGAAGTAAGATGGAGATTCAATAAAGGAAAAGACGAAGCGAAACGGGAAAACAGTTCAACATAAAGCACATTTATTTTGCGATGAACGGAAAGCACACATATACAATTACACCAAAAGCAAATGTAAAAGAAGAAGAAGAAACACACAATAATGCACAAAAAGCAAATGTAAAAGCAAAAGACAATGCAGAGCTAACCGACTACCGAGCACACGGCAACACTTATACAGTTTTACTTCACAGACGGCGCCGACAACACATATACTCAAAGCAAAAGAAAAAGGGACCACCCTCCACTATGAGGGGGCAGACGGCCTGGGGCCGAGACCACGGCGAGCCTACCTGTCTGGTGATGAGCCGCAAAATGGTGCTGGCGCCCCGACTCCGCGGGCCTCGCTGGGACTGCCTGGTATGGGGTGGGAACGGGGCCCCCTTCTCGCACTATCTCAGCGCGGGGGGAAACAGGAGGGGGTTGTTGATGCTCGGGGGAAGGAGGATATCTCCCCGTCTCGGGTCCCGCGACGAGCGTCTCCACCACGACCTTGGTCGCGTTGCCGGCCTCTCCCCTCCGCAGCGCCCCGACTCTGACACGAGCACCCCCTCGACCACCTTCACCGCCGCCACCTCTCCAACTCTCCACAGCTCCGTCCAACTGCCTTCTCCGACTCCTCTCTTGACTGGCTCTTCCCAACTCCACCGACTCCAAACTGCCCTTGACTGACTACTACTGCTTCTTCTTCCCAACTCCACCGACTCCCAACTCAACTTGACTTTTCGGCGAGCGAACGCGGCCCTTTTATAGCCCCCGGGGCCTCGCTCCTTCGCCTTTGACCCTTTACCTTCGACCCTTCACCTCTGGCTGGCTCCCCATTGGACCGAGGAAAAGTGGGCGTGAATGCTTTTTGATCCATGAATTTGCATATAGCGATATTACTCCAACGCACCTGGAGGCGGGGCCAAATCGCCCCACGCTCGCCGATAGGACGGAACAGAAGTGGGCGTGAGTCGTTTTTGATCCGTTTTCTTCGGAAAGGCTGTGATGTTTCTGCACACGCTGCTCGGTGCGCGCCCTGCACGAGTCCAGTATCGGTGCCCACAAGCGGCGCGGAAATGGCGGTGATGCGATGGTTGCGAGAGCGAGATGTGACGGTAAAGGTCGTGGCTGTTGGCGTTGTTGTTGTTGTGAAGCGGCGTTGCGGCTGGTGGTTGTTGTGTGATGGCTGTTGAGACGTGGTTGGTGGTGGTAGTAATGGCGGCTGGTCCAAAATAAAGATAGTAAAAGAAAAACAGCTATCTAGAAGGGTCGCAGCCCGAATGAATGACATTTATTCCCTCGAAACAACGGGTTTGGGCCTAACTACACATATACTTACAGAGATATCTCACCTAAGGGACCTGAATGGTGGTTTGCGAATTTCGTCAACCACAACAATATATATATATATATATATATATATATATATATATATATATATATATATATATATATATATATATATATATATATATATATATATATATATATATATATATATATATATATATATATCCCTCAAACCTTTAAACACAGGGAGGGAAATGTAATCTACGAATCTAATGATATAACTCACTCTGGGAACCGACGTGTCTTCAATCTGCAATGTCTACCCCCAAGCATACAAGAGACACGTCGGTGCCCAGAATGAAGGGAGGAGGTGTACTTTCAAAATCACAACTATGTACAGCCACGCCTCACCACGTTGCTTTCGCATTGTCCAGTTGTGTTCGAAAGCCCCTGAAAATAACTGAAAACCTGCGTAATAGTGCCCCTCGGCCCTCCACCAACCGCCACCCCTTCCCAGAGAAAATTGTTGCTGTCATTCTCGGGTCCAAAACACTTCCAGAGTTGTTGCTTGAATTTGTTTTTAATAATGTAGCACGATTTTAAATGCTAAAAAATACTTGATGCAGTACAGTATAAAATGCCCCTTCCCCCTTTCAGAGGGGGTCTTCCCACCCAATAAAAACTTCACATCATTCCTAGGTTTGAGACACTTACATTGAGAAGACAAAGGAAGTTCCGCAGTCCCTGAAACCGTCTTCTTGAGGTTGTTTTTGAAACGCACACACACATACACACAATAGGCCTTATTCAGATGACGTCACCGGTCACGTGGCTGTGGCAGCTCTGCCAGATTGAGTGGCAAAGAAAGTATACCGCGTCCATAACAACCGATAGTCTCCACTTCAACTACACCGTTATTTCCAAGCAAGCGATTTTTTTCTGCAAATGGGGAAGAGTTGTGCCCCGGGATGTACTCAGCGATATACTAAAGGCTCTGGAGTGCAGTTTTACCGCTTTCCTGCCAAAATCTTTGGATATCGGTTCTGGGAAGAGAAAAATGGTGACCTGGCGAACATGACTGGTTGTGTAGCCTTCATTTTGTCTCCGGTATGCAACTAATTTCTGATACGTTATTTCAGTAGTTGATATTAAATAGCTGGTGGTTACAAAATATTGTCTGATTTGTATTATTAAAATGCATTATATCCCTTGTTTTATTGACAGAATGAGATAGACAGTTGTTAGAAAGGCGATCTCGCCCAACGCGCACAGTTCTGAGTTGTTTCACTACAGAAAGTCACAGCGATATGTATAATACATAAAAAACTAGCACTTAGAAATATCCACAGCAGCATGGCATTACACCGGATGTTTGTCATGGAATAAATATATAATGTATCTGTAAGCAAACTGACGAATGAAGATTTTCCACAAACTTCGCATTTAGACAAGAGCTTCACTTGATATTAACTTGAAAAAACAGTCAGGTTAAAAAAGTGATGCTGGTTGCTGAACAAAACAAGCAACAATGATAATACAATAATAGTGAAATGAAAGAAAGCAGGCTTACCTTTACCCTCACGATAATACAGTTCATGTCAGCTTTTGTCGAGATTATGTCACCAACAAACCCGGCGACATAATACGAGTAAGCGTCCATACTCTTGAAGCCTTTCGGGCTGGCTTGAGTGTAAGGACTCGGCGTTTCAACGAGGTGAACATAGATGTCAGGGAAAACGATTTGAGGCCAAAATTTCCTTTCTGTTGTCCATTTGTCCTTTGAAATAATACAAGGATCTTCACCAAGACCACACAGCTTCAGTTTTTCGCAGTACCTCTTCTTAGAAATATCATCTAATCCATGGAAATAGCCCAGAAGTTCGCGTGACACGTGCGTGGTAGCCATGATTGTTTGCCACTCATTATGGCGGAGCCTTACCTTCCGCTGTGACGTCACTCGCTTAGTGCATAGGGTCAATAATTCAAATCCTCTTGTTCAATAATAGTGTCGTTCGGCTAACGCAGAACCTCTGAGCTGGGGGGGGGGGGCGTGGGGTGGGGGTAGGGTTCTTTGATTCCACCCCCTTCCCTGACAAATGGCTGAAACGATCTTGACACAAAGTTGCGAGCGGACAGCATTCGTGTGCCTATCCACTCTATAATAGCGGAACACAGTCACAAATTAATGTTCTGGAAATGACTGGGCAAATGTTCTAAAACTAGCATTTGCTCACATGGGAAGGGACAAGGTGGGAAGACATTCCTTGAAAATAAATGGTTTTATTTAAAAAAGAATATGTGGAACAAGGAAAGGCGAGACACAATAAATAAAGAGGAAAGATCTGGTGGTCGACAGACACAAACAAGGCAGAAGGGAACACACAAACATGGAAACAAGAGAACTAAACCCTGTTAATGGTGCCAAAATATCGGGCTCAAACAAGAAACAAAGGGACAGGTGTGGACGTGAGCAAGCATGATCTAGTGTTGTCTTGTCTTGTGGTCCAGGATGAGCCGTGTCAGCTGTTTTTTGTACAGAGCTGTTGTGGCATGGTACAAACGCGAGAGGAAGGTGGTGATATGGCCAATGCACCCTCAAACCATCGATATACACTACATGGCCAAAAGTATGTGGACACCTGCTCGTCCAACATCTCATTCCAACATCATGGGCATTAAGAGTTGGTCCCCCCTTTGCTGCTATAATAGCCTCCACTCTTCTGGGAAGGCTTTCCATTGTATGTTGGAATATTGCTGCAGGGATTTACTTCCATTCAGCCAAAAGAGCATGAGTGAGGTCGGGCACTGATGTTGGGCGATTAGGTCTGGCTAGCAGTCGGTGTTCCAATTCATCCCAAAGGTGTTCGATGGGGTTGAGGTCAGGGCTTTGTGCCCTGTGCCTTCAGGGCTCTGACAAAGGCCAGTCAAGTTCTTCCACACCAATCTCAACAAACCATTTCTGTATGGACTTCGCTTTGTGCATGGGAGCATTGTCATGGTTAAACAAGAGAGGGCCTTCCCCAAACTGTTGTCAGAAAGTTGGAAACAGAATCATCTTGAATGTCATTGCATGCTGTCGTTTTAAGATTTCCCTTCACTGGAACTTCGGGGGCGAGCCCGAACCAGGAAAAACAGCCCCAGACAATTATTCCTCCTCCACCAAATTTTACAGTTGGCATGATGCATTCGGCAGGTAGTGTTCTCCTGACATCTGCCAAACCCAGATTAGTCTGTCAGACTGCCAGATGGTGAAGCGTGATTCATCAATCCAGAGAACGCGTTTCCACTGCTCCAGAGTCCAACGGAGGTAAGCTTGACACAACTCCAACCGACGCTTGGCATTGCACATGGTGATCTTAGGCTTTTGTGTGGCTGATCGGCCATGGAAACCCATTTCATGAAGTTCTCAACGAAGAGTGCTTGTGCTGACGTTGCTTCCAGTCAGTTTGGAACTGGGTAGTGAGTGTTGCAACCGACGACGGGCAATTTTTCCGCACTACGTGCTTCAGCACTCGGCAGTCCTGTTCTAAGAGCTTGTGGGGCCTACCACTTTGCGGCTGAGCTATTGTTGCTCCAAGACATTTCCACTTCACAATAACAGCACTTATGGTTGATCGGGGTAGCTCTATCAGGGCAGATATTTGACGAAATGACTTATTGGAAAGGTGGCATCTTATGACGGTGCCACGTTAAAAGTCACTGAGCTCTTCAGTATGGCCCATTCCACTGCCAATGTTTGTCTATGGAGATTGCATGGATGTGTGCTTGATTTTATACTCCTGTCAGCAATGGGTGACGGAAATAGCCGAATCCACCGATTCGAAGGGGTGTCCGCATACTTTTGGCCATGTAGTGAGTCTATATACACTGTGGAACCCCACTATTCACAGGGGATACGTTCCTGAAAATGCAGCAAATGTCGGGGTCTGCGAATTTTGGGGGTTTTTAAAATTTAATTTTTACATAGTTGAGGCTTGTGGAGAAGCAATTATTCAGAGCAAATCAGGACACAACATAACAAAGGGAACAGCAGGAGAAAGGGGAAACACCAACAGCAGGGTGGTGGGAGAAAGTAGATGGAGATGGACAAAGAAAGGATGCAAGTAATGGTGAGGGGTTAAGGGAGAACACACAGGGTGGACAATATGGATACATTAGTGGTGGAGTCATCAGTAGAGATATAAAGGGGATTTTCCAGCGAGTCAGTGAGATCACTAATGAAAACCAGAAAAGGAACAGGGCCCAGAACACTGCCTTGGGGTACTCCAGCCTTGACAGGGAGAGGAGATGAAAGGGTTCCGTTGAGAGCCACATGTTATCTGCGAGAATGGAGGAAGTCAGTAATCCAAGAGTGGAGTTGGCCTTGTATTCCATAGGCAGACAGTTTGGAGAGCAAGGCAGGATGCCAGACTTTATCAAAAGCTTGAGATATGTCCAGATCTCATATCTGATATTGAGAACCTCCATCATTGTTGGAAAGAAGCAGAATATCCAAGGAAGAATGACCAGGTCTGAATCCAAAATAATGATCTGAGATGAGGCTGTTGGAGAAAAGGAATGATTTTATGTCAAAAGCGATGATGGATTCTATGACCTTGCTGATTGGAAATGTGGTAAGATAATTGGCCTGCAGTTAAGGGGACCCGTTTTTGCACCTTTTTTATGTAATGCTGTGATGTTAGCTGATTTCCAATTTCCCAGGTGGATATAGGAGACCAGTCCTGATGTGTAATTAAACAAACAAGCAAACAAACCAATCAATCACGAATATGTGAAGTGCAAATTTAGAAGCAGGTCACACTTTATGACCTACAAATACGCGGGGCCCACGAATCGCAAGGTCCGACTGTGTGTGTGTGCGCGTGTGCGTGCCTCTCTCAAACCAGAAGCTCTCTCTTCGACCAACTTCATGCACATGCACATATGCAGCTTTTGTCATCTCAGGGCCCACCTAAATAAATTGAGGCTCCCTCCCATTGGCCACCCGACCTGACCTGGTCCTCACAAGTCTTCCGCCTGGCCTCTCTTGCACAGGAGGTTTTGCACAATACAACCTTACCCTATTCTGCTCCATAATGGATGGTCACTGCCCCCTCAGTGCACATATCACACGTAACTCCTCTGACAGATCCCCAATACAAGTGTAAATCTAAGCCACTTGAGCACACGGACCAATCTATTCTTAATACAGTCTCGCTTTGGTCCTCCTCTCCCCCTTCCACATAACACAATACGAACCTTTTGAGTAGAGATCCATAGATTGCATAATTAAAATCATTTTGGTGTATAATCGTTTATCAAACTATCAATGTGGCCCAAAGTAGCATATAAATGTGTTTTATACCATAAAATAGGTGTCAACATAATCGATCCGATCCACTTTGCCCGATTTATCCATTGTAAACGTTTAAACAATGAGCCACAATCACATGCAACACTGGAATGTAAACCCAATTCCAGCAGAAATGTCACTTCACAAAATCCAGAAAGCATTGTGCACATCATGTGCTTCTTTAATGTGTTTTGAGTTACCTGAGCGGAAGCATTGATGGCAACATGACGTACTGTACTTTGATCCCCATCTTGCAGCATGAATGTTCGACTGGCTTCCTTGCCCATTTGCACTTGGCTGTTTTTGTACATTGTATTTTATCAATTCACCACCTTGGAATGATCCGATATCCAATTAACCCAAACTCAAATGCCAGGTTTCAATTGGAAATTAATAAATTTTTCGGATATTCTTTGCAACAATTTCATTTTTCGAGCAATACAAAAGTGCACAACTTGCATAATATTCAGAAGTATATAGTCCAGTAGATATGTAGAATATGAGGCCAAGATGTTCACTTCCGGAAGAAAGCATGAAAATTTGTACATAGGGATTTTTGAGTATGCTGAATCCATTTCTAACCAGATCCAAGCTGGCAAACCAAGGGATCACACTCAAAATCAAGAAATCCAAGATGGCCACCCTGCGTATTGCCGATTTTGATATTTCGTCAGAACTTTGGTTCTATTTGACATAAAAACATGATCTTGGTGCCGATTTATAGGTTTTTAGGGTCAAAGAATTCAATGAGATGCCTTAAAATACCATAAATGTGATTGGAACAAAAGCCAAGATGGCTGTCCTCTGTAGGTAATGCAAATATCAATCTCGTTTTTTTTTTCTGTTTGGCATAGAACATGATCTTATGGCTAAATATAGGTTTTTAGGGACAAGAAATTCAATTACGTAGCTTAAATTACATTGTATTCAGAACAAGATCCACGAAAGTCATCAAAACACTGAACACATAGGGTGAACAATTCAATGAATTAATGCTTTATTTTTGTTTACTTCTCAGGAAGACCATACATGTATATCATTTCATTATTATAATGTTTTATTTTGTTTTCAGAACTTGCCATTAATCTGATGGTTTGTTTTATTTTCAGAATTGGTCATTAATCTGATAATTTGTTTCATTTTCAGAACATTAATCTGATTAGGCTACATATTGTATGACTAAAACTGAAATATTTGATGTAGATATCTGAGTTATATAAATATAACAGATTTCACTTTCTTTTCAGGAAAGATGGTGACCATTCCAAGGTGCACGCCTACCTGTAACTAACCTGATGTAGAATAGACTAATATGGCAACCAAGAAAATAAAGCTGGACAGTGCTTCTGATGTTGTTTTGCCCGAAACAGATTGGACACTTTGTGCCCTATGTCAAAAACGTTCATCGGAACCGCTGAGAGACCCATCTCAATCCAAGGTTGCCCATCATTCCCGAGCTTATGATACAATAGCTGAACATATCCAGGAGCTACACTCACTTGGTGCCCTGCCAATGGACATAAATTTGTCACGTTTGGATGACGGCCAAGGTATAGCTGAAACTCTTTCCCAGCACAATGCAAAATGGCACAAAACATGCCACATGAAGTTTAGCAAAGAGAAAGTTGAGCGTGCCCGCAAGAAGATAGCCAAAGTAAGAGAGACTGAGACTTCTCCACTCAAAGGCAGACTACGAGGGGCATTCCCTGGTTCCTCCATTCAAACTGACAAAAGCCTGTCCTGCTTCTTTTGTGACGACAAAGTGGAGGAAGGTTATCATAGAGCTGCTACAGCACAGATAGACACAAATGTTCGAAAAATGGCAACAGAGCTTCGTGATACCCGACTGTCCTCAGGTGATATGACCGCAATAGATGCTGTATACCACAAACAGTGTTTGACTGCCTTATGCAATAGACACCGCACACTTGTCAGGAAAGAGGCTCAGAAGGAAGATCCACATCTAACGCCTGAGTCTATAGCCTTTGCCGAATTGGTATCCTATATTGAAGGGTCTCGACAAGAAGAAGAGCACGCTGAACACATTTTTAAGCTGTCAAGCCTTGTACGACTCTACAGGTCACGACTTCAGCGACTTGGTAGCGATATGCCAGAGCGCACAAACTCAACTCATTTGAAAGAAAAGCTTCTTGCACAAATTCCTGACTTGGAAGCGCATAAAAGCAAGTATGAGGTCGTGCTGACATTCAAGGATGACGTTGGAGAAACATTGTTGGAGGCAAAGAAACGGGACTGTGAGAGTGATGCTGTTGTTCTTATGAGAGCTGCTAATATAATCACGAATGAGATATTTCAGAAGCACTATACGTTCACAGGATCACCGACAGACGAGCAGTATGATGACAACACGGCCTCCTTGATGGCGTTCGTTCAGATGGTACTTGGCGGTACAAACATAAAAAAATCAGATGGAAAACAACCATGTTGTGAAAACATCTGCAATATCCATAGTTGAATTGATTACATTCAACACAATCAAAAGTAGTAGAAGAGAAGCCACTGCTCCAACGACTCGGCACAGCCTGGAACGTGAAACTAGACTCCCTCTGTACATTGGGTTGCTGATCCACAATAAGACCCGAAAGCGTGACTTGTTCGACACCCTTTTTGAGAAAGGGTTGTCTGTATCTTATGACCGAGTACAACAGATAGCAACTCATGTAGCAAACAGTGCATTGGCCTCTTTTGAAGATGTTGGAGTTGTGTACCCCAGAGTCCTGAGAAAGGATCTTTTCACAACAGGCAATCTGGACAACATCGACCACAATCCTTCATCCACTTCAGTGCAAACTGCATTCCATGGAACCGCCATCTCTCTCACACAGCATGTTACTAATGAATGTGCAGGCACAGAGCTTCAGAACACCCCTATCATTGACAAGAACATGCCAAGAACAAGGAAGATGAAGCCAATTATGGAGTCATACATGACTGTCCCACCGGCTGCTTTCCCAGATGATAGCCCTACTCCACACAAGACAGAGGGACAAGCTGTTCCAGAAAAGTCTCCAGTTGATTCAGATGACATGCAGTTAGCTTGGGCAAGCTCAGTTGAAAATCTTTTGAAGAAACCTGAACTGAATGCAGATGATGATATTTCTTGGTCGGCACATTTCGCAGCATCACAAGATTCCTGCTCCAGACCACCAGCAATATCTGGACTCATGCCATTATTTCGAGAAAATGCTCATTCTCCAGCGATGGTAAAGCATGGTATGGATGTAATCACTCAAGCTACAGAACTTGTACATCTTGGACAAGTCCCAATATTGACCATTGATCAACCACTGTTTGTAATTGCCAAGAAGATACAGTGGACCTGGCCAGAAACCTACGGGGAAGACAAGTTCGTGGTGATGATGGGCGGTTTACATATCGAGATGGCCTTGCTCAAAGTTCTAGGAGACTGGCCAGATGGCAGTGGATGGGTGAGTGTGATGACGACTGCAAACGTTACAACTGATGGTACAGGTGATGCTCTCAAGAAGGGATCGTTCACAGCCCGTTCTCAGTGGGCTCATCAAGTAACAGCTGCTGCACTTGTTTGCTTGCGTAACCAAGCATACAATTCCTACAAAATGGAAGGTGAGGCAGAAGCAAATCCAGCGATGTCATTCAATGACTGGTGCACACTCATGGAGACTCAGCATCCCCAGTTTCGATACTGGAGCAAAACCTTCAACCTTGAAGTTCTCTTCCTTCAGTTCATGCAATCACAGTGCGAAGGAAACTTTCAGCTATACATTAGCACCCTGGGGAGAATAGTGCCTTGGATGTTTGCCATGGATCACTTCCACTATGCCAAGTGGTTACCAGTTCATGTGCGAGATTTAATGCAGCTACAACATGAATGCCCAGGTGTTTACAAAGAATTCAGAGAAGGCCATTTTGTAACCCAAAAGACCACCCATTGCTTCTCCACGATGGCACATGACCATGTGCATGAGCAGCTTAATGCTGTGCTGAAAGCAGATGGTGGGATAATTGGCATCACTGAAAATGAATCAGCCCTCAAGCGATGGTTGATTGCTGGTCCTGAGATGGCCAGGATCATACATGATGTTGAAGTGAGCCTATCTCATAAGGAAACCCATGACAACCGACATCATGAACAAACATTGACCACACAAAAGAGATTTGCCTCAAACGTACAAAGCGTGATAGATGTTGTGAATGAGCTTGGTAATCCCTTCACAGAAACGAGCACTGATCTCCTCACACTGGACACAAAGGTCATCATGGCTGATGAAGTCATCAAAAACATCTCGGAAGCAGAGGAAATAGGAAAGAATCAATACAAAACATTCGTTGATTCGTGGCTTGTGAAGATGGAGAAGCCACTCTATGAAACTGTTCCAAAGAACAATCTTCAATTGTTCAAGTCTGGAGAGCGGAAAGTGCCCTCAATGAAGAAGTCAAAATTGTCAAACATGAAGAGTGACCTGCAACTATTTTCTAGAATGTACATCTCTTGCCAAGCACGAAATGGTGATATGGACATCTTCTTCCAGCATGAGAACCACTCTTGGCCACCGTCTCTGGCTGAAAATAACATGATGCGACTCGGAGAAAAAGCTGAATTGCTGAAGTGTTTGGAACCACTAGCCCAACGTCCACAGAACACACCTGATGTGGATGTGAAGATCTTTGACGGGGCTGCTCTCGTCCACATATTGGATCCGAAGACTGCCACAACAAACGTGAAAACATTCAAAGACTATGCAGAGTGTCTTTGTTCCATATCTCAAGAGGCAACTTGTACATGTTGCACGAGTAGATGTTGTGTGGGATGCCTATAAGGCCGACAGTCTCAAAGCACACACCAGAGAGGGCCGAGGTACTGGAGAAGCTCTTCGAGTTTCTGAGAAAACACGACTTCCACACAACTGGAAAAGCTGCTTGCGTGTTGACAGCAACAAGACTGAGCTCTTCAGATTTCTAGCCACTGTTATCGAATCTGAATCAACAGTGCCAGGGAAGATGCTGGTCACAACGAAAGGTCAGAATGTTGCCTCCTCTGCAACACTTGATGTTTCTGGGCTTCAACCATGTTCACACGAAGAAGCAGACTACTGAATGATGCTTCACTGCTTCCATGCCTACACCAATGGCATGAAGAGGATCATGGTGCACGCTACTGACACGGACGTCTTAGTTCTAGCCATTGTGACTGCAATCAGCATGGAAGATTGTGAACTTTGGTTAGCTTTTGGCCATGGTGCACACTTTCGGTATATTGGAGCTTGGCCAATATTGGACCAGTGAGCTTGGCAATGATTACTGCAGAGACCTCCCATTTATGCACGCCATATCAGGATGTGACACGGTGTCTTCATTGAGCTCCGTCGGTAAGAAGACCGCTTGGGAAGTATGGAAATCACTTCCAGACATCACTGAAGTATTTCTACTGCTGTCTGCTACTCCCGATGAAGTTACAGAAGCTGACCTGAAGGAACTCGAAAGATATGTGGTTCTGCTGTACTCTCGCATGTCACAACTCACTGATGTGAATGAAGCCAGGAAGCATCTCTTCTCCTACTGTAATCAGAAGCTGGAGAACATCCCACAGTCACGTGCAGCACTTCTACAACATCTAAAGCGTGCTGCTTACCAAGCAGGATACGTCTGGGGTCAGGCATTGGAGGCCAATCCAACACTTCCAAGTCCTTCTGAGTGGGGTGGCAACTCGACAGTGAGCGATCTGGGTGCCCTTATGGAGTACCCTGCCAGAAGCATCAAAGGGCTGCAGAGAACTTATTAAGTGTGCATGTAAAAAACGGTGCACAGGAAGATGCCAGTGTGCTAAAGCAAGCCTCCCATGCACACAGCTGTGTTTTTGTGGTGGACAATGTGCAGACGTGGACAGTGTCCTAGATTAAGTTCCTTTTTTGACATTTGTAATACAATTCAAACTCATTTCATCTAGTTTGGTATTATATCAGTAAAACCGTTTATTCCCTGCACATTCCCAATAATGGAAAAAAATGACAAGTGTACATCTCTATTCTTTGTGAATTATGAGTGTGAACAATATTGCTCTCAATGGTTCATCGAAATTTGTTAAAAGTGTAACTGGATCTTCCTACTGATACATTTTATAGTAATAAAAAATACTTTATTGAATTTCTTGTCCCTAAAAACCTATATTTAGCCATAAGATCATGTTCTATGCCAAACAGAAAAAAAAAAAACGATATTGATATTTGCATTACCTACAGAGGACAGCCATCTTGGATTTTGTTCCAATCACATTTATGGTATTTTAAGGCATCTCATTGAATTCTTTGACCCTAAAAACCTATAAATCGGCACCAAGATCATGTTTTTATGTCAAATAGAACCAAAGTTCTGACGAAATATCAAAATCGGCAATACGCAGGGCGGCCATCTTGGATTTCTTGATTGTGAGTGTGATCCCTTGGTTTGCCAGAGTGGATCCGGTTAGAAATGGATTCAGCATACTCAAAAACCCCTATGTACAAATTTTCATGCTTTCTTCCAGAAGTGAACATCTTTTTGACATATCTACTGGACTAATACTCTCCTCCAATTGGATACACGTCATCGTTTTGGAGGGATGTGAAATGTACTGCAGGATGAACATACCCAAATATAATTATGTACAGGTACAAGTGAGTGATGCCTTGATTGATAATTTGATTGACGATGTCTTGTCCAAATTAGAAATCAAAGATGGGGTCCAATCTGTCATCGGAGAAGATCAGCGGAGGTACATCCGAGGGCCGTAGTAGTCGTGTTGACAGCAAGATAACCTGCACACCAAGAAAGTAAAGTGGTGGGAAAGTTAAAATCTCAATGTCGAATAAAACATTTTCAGATGTGTCCTTCAATCACTGGAAGGAAAACAAAAGTCACGTAAAATCAAAATCTTAAGTCAGCTGAAATGCTCTCATACTTGGTCGAGTCATGGTAGAGAGATCTGCATCATTGTTTACTGCGTCCATCTACACTCCAGGAAGCCCCACCTTCTTGTACTTGTTGGGACTCTTTCAGTTCAATGAGATACCAGATTTGTTGGATCAATGTACTGGTGAGTTGAGATAAGAGAATATGTCCCCCCTCCAAGCTTCAGACTGAGATGGACAAGATTGTCGGCATCCTAAGTGAGAATGGATACCCTGGGCATATCATCAAGAGGTTCATGCATAAATTCCTCACTGCTCCAGATGAACGGAAGATGGGACCTGAAACATGCCCAGTCTACATCAATACTCCATGGAAAGGGAAAATGTCGCAAAGATATGAGGATCAAATCAAAAGATGCGTCTCAAACACGTATCTGGCTGTCTGTCCAAGAGTGATTTTTAACCTCTCAACATCTGATTCCTGCAGTCAAGAAGGATGTTTTTTTTTTGTATACCTTGTCGAGGCTCGGATGAGAGCGAACACACAACGCACATCAAGGGGGGGCATGAGACAAGACGGGAGGGAGTGGGAAGGACAAAACAGTGGGGAACAGAGACATTAGGAGATCTGTGGAAGGGAGAGGGATGGGACAGGGAACATGGGGAATACAAGATGGACATTACAGGGACTTTCAAGAAGGAAAGCAGGGAATTTGAAGGAGGTGGGCTTGGGTGGATTATCGGGCGTAGAAAAGATCGAGGATTTGGATGGGGGATGATAAGAGGTGGTGGTGAACAGCTGTTTTGAAGGCCTGGAGGGAAGAATGGGATTGAAGACAGTGTGGGAGTTTATTCCAAAGGCGGGAAAAAAGAGGAATGAAAGAGTGAAGGTGAGCAGTGATTCGTGATTTTGGTAGTTTTACCAGAAGGGTGTTGTTGGCGGACCTTGAGCGCCCTGCGGAAATGTGGTGGGGACAAATCGCAGAGAGAGCAGGGGGGGGCGAGACTGGAGAGGAGAAGGTAGAAGACAGAAAGACCACCGACCAACCTGCGGTGATTGAGTGAGAGGCCCAAAGACTCAGCCTCATTGCGGGAGATGCCAATGATCCGAAATGCCTTGGTTTCTACAGCGTGAAGCCGAGAAAGGTGGGAGGCCGGAGCACCAGCCCAGAGGGGAGAGCAGTACTCCATCAGGCTGTGGACAAAAGCTTTGTAAGTGGTCAGGAGCTCAGGTGGGCCAAGGAAGGACTTTGCACGACGGAGGATTCCCAGTCTGCGACTGGCTTTGGAGGCGAGGTTTGAAATGTGGCTTTCCCAGGAAAGGTCATGGCAGATAGTGAGACCCAGAAGCATGAAAGAAAGGACTTCTACAGGATTGGTGAGAAAGTGGATGGGGGGGTTTTCTAAACGGTCCTTTCGAAGAGACATCGTGAGAGTGTGAGATTTGTCCGGATTGAAAGACATGTTCCACGTGTTGGACCAGTTTGTGATTTTACCCAGATCTGCAGTGAGCGAAGAAGCTGCTGCTTGCCGGTCTGGGGGATGACAGATGGTACGGCAGAGGGTGGAGTCATCAGCAAAGAGATACAGAGGATTTTCCAGAGAGTCGGAGAGATCATAGATGAAAACCAGAAAAAGAACAGGGACCAAAACACTACCTTGAGGAACTCCAGCCTGGACAGGAAGGGGGGATGAAAGAACTCCATTTAGGGCCACACGGTGACTGCGACAGGAGAAGAAGTCTGCGAGCCACGAGTAGAGATGGCCATGGATACCATAGGAAGAGAGTTTGGTGAGCAGGGCAGGGTGCCAGATTGTGTCAAAAGCACGTGATATGTCCAGGGATACGGCTCGGATTTCCTGTCTGGCATTGAGGGCTTCCATCCATTGTTGGGAGAGCAGAAGCAGCATATCCAGGGCCGAGTGACCTGGTCTGAAACCAAATTGATGATCAGAAATCAAGCCATTGGAGAAGAGGAAGGATTTGATGTCTGAAGCGATGATGGATTCCATAACCTTGCTGATGATTGGGAGAAGGCTGATTGGTCTGGAGTTGCAGGGATCTGTTTTTGCACCTTTTTTGTGCAGGGCAGTGATGTTTTCTGATTTCCAAGCAGATGCCAGATGATCTTGAGCAAATGAGAGGTTGAACAGAGAGAGGGTGAGCAAGAGCAGAGGACACGTTTTTAGGACATGTGGGCTGATACCATCTGGACCGGTTGCAGAATCTAAGTCGAGGTTTGACAGCAAGCTCTCCACCTTGTCAGGAGAAAAGGACACAGAGTCCAGGGACAGTTGGGTGCGACTGGTAAGGTGGGTAGAGAAAGTGATGGGTTTTGGACACAAGATTTAGCTGCAAACACCGAGTTTAGGCATTCAGCTTTTTCACGTGCGGTATCAGCAGTGCTGCCATTTGAGGTAAGGGAGGGGATGGAGGGGGAACATACACCAGAAACAGATTTGATTAAACGCCACCAGGATTTTGAGGAGGGAGAGAGGTTTGAGAGTTCAGACTTGAGATGAGAAAGATGTTGTTTTCTGGCTCTCCTGAGGGTAGATACACACTTGTTCCGAGCTTTACGGAAGGAACTGAGATTGCCCTCAGTTGGGTTTGCATTCCATGAGACAAAGGCAAGTTGTTTCAGGACAACTGCCTCACCACAAGCTTCAGTAAACCAAGGGCGGGAGTAAGAGTAGGACAACTGAAGACGAGAGGGGATAAATCTGTGCATGAGGGAGAGCAAGTTTCTTTGAAAGAATTCCCAGGATGAGTTGATGTTGGAGAAAGTAGCGATAGGAGACCAGTCTATAAGTTTGAGGGCTGCTTGGAGACCCTGCCAGTCAGCTTGAGTGAAATGTCAGACTCGACGGTGGTGAGGTGGTTCTCTGATAACAGCCAGAGAGATGTCCACTTTGACAAGGATGTGGTCAGAAGAACCGATTGGAGCGGAGGAAGAGCAGCAGATATTGTCAGGGAAATTTGTCAAAATCAGATCCAGAAGAGATGGAGTACCATTGGTTGAGATCCGGGTGGGGAAGTTGACCGATTGAGTCAGTCCCAATGAGTCACAGAAAGCTTTTGCTGAGGTGCCATAACAGGTGAGAAAGGTACCCACACCTAGCCAACTGGCATGATGACAATTGAAGTCGCCACATATGAGGAAGGGAGAGTTTGGATGAGAAGATAGAAGTTGGTCCATGTTTTCAGATAGTGAGGTGTAGATGGAGTCATCACTGTTAGGTGGATGGTACAGTACACATATAAACATGAGGTGGGAGTGGAGAGGAAGCCATAGCCAGAGGTATTCCTGGGGGTGTGGGGGAGTGAGGGCAGTGCATGGAGAGTGAGGAATATAGTCTTTGATGAAGAGAGCAACTCCTCCACCAAGGCGAGGCTCAGGTCTGTCAAACCGGAGTAGGGAGTAACCAGGGAGAGATACTTGGGAGTCAGACACGTCTTGGGGGAGGAAAGTTTCTGTTAGGCAGATGTCTGGTTTGTCAGTGGCAACCTAAATGGAAAGATCTGAAAGGTTTGAGCGAAGGCCCCGGATATTGGAGGTCCATACTTTTAATGAAGAGGTAGGGGAGGAGGCTTTGGGTGCAGGGGGTGGGGGGGAGGGGTAGAGTAGGACAAGGGACGAGAGGGGGAGGTAAGGAGTGTTGTTGAAAGAGTGTGGAGGATTGCAGAATAGCTTGGGGAGGGGGCCGAATGAGGAGGAGAAAAGGCTTTGTGGTGCTGGGGGAGAGGGGGGACAAGAGAGGGGGAAGAAGGCAGTTGAGGATTTGAGGAGGTGGAGTGAAGAGATGGAGGTGAGAGGGCAGTGAAAGGAGGCAGCTTTGTGGATGGGAGGGGGGCAACTTTGGGAAGGATGAGTGAGGGGGATGAATCGTGGGAGAAGATGAGGGGGGAGTTTTTGAGAGAGGTGAGAAGGAGGCTTGGAGTGAGAAGAGTGGGATGGTTGCTTTGATAGTGAGGGGTGAGAGGAGTGAGTTGGCACTGAAGTTGGAAAAAAAGAATGGTTGATGGAAAGCGAACATTCATAGCAAACTGGGGTTTTAAAAAGTTTTAGGTCAGTTATGCAATTGAACACATTTCTTGAGGGATGCAATAAAGGCGAATTCAGAGAATGGAGAGAAGAAACGCTGTAACAGTTGGATTTTTTAGGCAAGGTATGAAGGAAAGGTCGAATTCAGAGCAGTCTGTTTAAATAGCAGAAGAGTAGTGCATTCTGATAGAGTAAAGAGTACCACACATGTGGAAGATGAAGTGAAGGAAGATGAAGTGAAGGAAGATGAAGCATTATAAGAGATAGTTTTTGTTATTATTATTAATGTTTGAGAGAGTTTTCAACAGATTAGGTCATGGAAGTGTTGTAGAAAAAAAAGAGGAAGAAGAGGAGATGAAGAAGAAGAAGAAGAAGAAGAAGAATCGGAGATGAAGAAGAAGAAGAATCGGAGAAAGGTAGCGTTTTTTTTTTTAAGATAAGAAAGAGTGATTTGTTGGGTGGGAGAGATAGGGGACGTTAAGGAAGTGGGAAAGATAGGAATTGAAGATAATGGGGAGAAAAAACAAATAAACAACAATTGTACACTGAGGGTAACAAAGGGTCAGCCTCAAGCCTCAAGGATAGGCCTCAAGCACCCAGTAAGACAAGTTCGACGAAATCTCACAAAATAGCATGATTTTTGAAACAAAACCGAACTAGAACGGGTACTCATAGAGCGCATACCTTCACCGCCACTACTTTTTTTGTTCTTGGTATGAGTGTGGGGAACTGGTTTCATATGAATGGTCTTATGACACAAACCACATATCTATAATGTCATGACCCCCCCCCCGACTTTCGGGGGCTATGGACTAAACAACAATCAACTCACGTCGTTTTGGCGAGTCTTCACTCGCAAGCTCGGTGAATACAACGTTTCAACAAGAGAAGGTAATCTCGTTTGATGCTGGTTTCATGCAAATCGAATAAGAATTGACTGAGTTATGCCGAAAACCGCATATTTTTCAAGGGCGTGACCCCCCCCGCCCAACATTTTACCCCAAGCGGTGACATGTGTTATGACGTCATTGTGTCACAAGATTGGGCATTAAATTCTGAACATTTTGGTGCTGGGTTCATGTAAAGCGGACAAGAATTGACTGCGTTATGACAAAAACCGCATATTTTTCAAGGTCGTGACCCCCCCTGACCTTTGACCCCTAACCGGTAACAAGAGTATGGGCGTCATTGTGTCATATTGCATATCACAAGATGAGACGTTGAATTCTGAACATTTTGGCGTTAGTTGCATGCAAATTGAATAAAAATTGATCGTTATCGTAAAAAGACGATTTTGACCTTTTCGTGACCTTGACCTTTGACCCGAATGATCCCAAAATCTAATCGAATGCTTCCTGGCTAATAACCAATCATCCCACCAAATTTCATGCAATTCGGTTTAATACTTTTTGAGTTATACGAATCACAAGATTACAAATAAATAAATAAATAAATACACGCCGACCAAAACATAACCTTTCACAGAATGCGAAGGTAACTAGGAACACACAGTAACATGTAGGTGAGAAAATAAACAATTAAAACCGGACAAATAACGACTGGAAACTTCACTTTGAGATCGTCAGCAGGGAGCCCCCAAGGAGACCTGCCAACGCTCCAAACCCAGAACCGGAAGTCTTCATAACATGTTCTGCCCATCTTCAAACTTAGCAATGTTATTTATGAATTCAAGTGCCGGTGTGATGCTCGGTATGTAGGCAAAACTACTCAGACCTTGACTGACAGAATCAAGCAACACATCCTTTTGTCCATCAGGAGGAACACGAGTGGTTCGAGAATACAGCTGGTACAGGCTTGTAGGAATATCCCAGCATCGATGTCAACATCGTGTGCATCTGGGACAGCATTTGATTGAGAATGCAAACTGTGCCGAACAGTGTAGTGTGGATACATTCAAGATATTGAGTAGAAGATGAAGTATAACACAATCTCGGAATACTAGAAGCTAAATTGACCTGTTACATGGCTCCTATGTTATGTCAACAAAGAGTTTGTCCATTCACTTTGCTTATTTGTGCAAAGAAGAAGAGGAACACAAACTCTTCTCCCAGTCACAGATGTTGATGAAGAGGATTCTGCAGTGGCCCGTGTGACTCCTCCCCAGAATCCGCAACCTCCAATTGGAGCACTGACCAATGAACAGTCTCCTCCCACCGAGAGCATTGGGAGGTGGATGGGATCGGCGGGGAAAAGCTTGGCCCGAGTTTTCACGAACCGGCTGGCCAGGCCTGACGTTCAACTAATTAGGGCAGCCATTTGGAATTTGGCCATGGTGCCGGCGATAGCTCGCCTACTCTTCAGGAAGGACGACATGGGATCTTTAACGTCCACCAACGAATGCTGTCAGACGGACACCCGTTTCACATCCATCCGAGGGACAGCGCACACATTGATGAATCACCCTACCTGTGAAAAAAACCAGACTGACGTTGAAAGCTGGGTCGAGAATCAAAACCCAGGCTCGACAGCCAAGAAGCGAGTGTGCGTATGTATCTCTAGAGTCTAGGCCATCCTGTCAGTCCCTCTCACATGAGCCTTGAACTCTAATAATGCAAACTGTTTTGTGATCTGCTCTATTTGAGCAAATAAGCATCTTATGTTTCTGAATATCATATCAAAACTTCATTGTTGTGATCATCGAAATCTAAAATCTGTTTTATATTGAAAGAAAGAAAAAAAACATTGTCATGTATTTTTGACATCTCCCATTTACTCACCTGGTGTGACGGTTTACGAGTCATTAATGTGTCACGTACAAGTTTCACTTCGCCTGGTGTCACGCCACCAAGCACAAAAATGATTATGAGAGGATGATCGCTGGGTTTGGGCCGTGTTACCTGCAAGATTAAAATTGGTCATTTAGTATATTTATTATGCTGAGGATAAATACCATAACCAAAATGAGTCATGTGACAAAACACCAAAGACATCGATTTTCATTTAGCAACACCATGGTTCTTTGCAAATAAATTGCAAAGAATGGGATTTCAGATTAGAAACGATGCATGAAATTGAAAAAATGTATCCTGCAACATCAGCCAATAACATCATCTAAGCCAATTATCAACCCACTGGCCTTCATAACATAAATTGAGACTTGGCATGACTATGTCATTATTTATATGCAGGTGAGTTGATATATCCCTGAGAATGTCTCCCCCCTCCCTCCCCCACCACCATGTGATCGGCCCGTTGGCCTCCTCCACTCATGAGCCTCTCTCTCTCTCTCTGAGAGAATCTGGTGAGCAGGATCAGCATCAGGAAAACGAGCCACGTGTCCATACAGCCACAGCTGATGATCACGGACTATGCAGGTAGCAAATCTCTTTTGAGTCTCTCTCAGCAACTGCTCGGTGGACACAAAGTCCGACCAGCGATAGCCAAGGATTCTCCGAAGAGACCTGGTTCCAAAGGAATTAAGTCGCCGTCTCAGATCCCTGGTCAGAGTCCAAGTCCAACATCCGTAGAGCAAGACTGGAAGCACCAAGGACCTGAAGACTCGGACTTTCATCCTCTCACACAGGTACCGGCAGCGCAACACCCCATGGTCCAGTGAATCTGACTCCATAGGCCCGGCCCAAACGTCGATTGACCTCTGGACACAGCCAGCAGAGACATGAATATCACTGCCAAGGTAAGTGAATCTCTCCGTGACCTCAGCATCCTCCAAGATGTCATTCAAACCCTGGATTTTAGTTTTGACCCAGGAAACCCGGAATCCCAGGGACTCCGACTCCTCATTCAGCACCTCAAGGGCCCCCAAAAGGATATCTAGATTCTCCACGAAGATGACTGCATCATCTGTGAAATCAAGGTCAGAGATCTTGACATTCCCAAATGATGCACCGCAGCTTGATCTCTCAGACATAATCTCCAGAATCCAGTTCATACAAGCGCTGAAAAGTGTGGGGGCCAGTACACACCCCTGACGAACTCCAGAAACAACTGGAAATAAGTCAGAGATTGTATCACCACATCTCACAACACTCTCAGTGCCAGAGTTTCGTTCAGACATCAGATCGATCAGTTTCGGAGGCACCCCACGAAGACCAAGAATCCAACAGAGGACATCCCGATTCAGTGAATCAAACGCTTTGCAGAGATCAACATAGGCTGCAAGCAGCCCTTGCCGAAACTCTCGTCTGCATTCGCTGAGGACCTGAAGGGCGAGGATACGGTCAGTCACTGACCTCTATGGTGTAAAGCCTGACTGCTTGACTATCAGGCACTTGACTATCAGGTGTAAAGCCTAACTCTGGTGCTCAAGCGGATGGTGGCGAACCCTATCAATAATGATCTGAGCAAAGACCTTGCCCGGCATTGAGAGCAGTGTCACCCCTCGGTAGTTGTTGCAGTCCCGGCGATCACCCTTCCCTTTTCAGAGGCACATCAACGCCCCTCAGTTGGTGTGATGCCTGTGTTCCAGACAGAGCACAGAACTGCATACAACAACATCAGTACAGCATTTCCACCAGTCTTGAGAAGTTCAGCATGGATGCCACAGATCCCAGTAGCTTTACCCCATTTCAGCCAGTTTACCATAGCCTGTTTCCACAAACAAAGGTGGATCACAGTTGATTGGAGGGTCAGCAATCGGGATAGTAGCACTCCTGACATCCAACTCAACAGCTTGTAGATCAGCCTGGTACAGTCGCTCAAAGTAACCGGCCCAGCCGGCCTTCACTTTGGACTCTTCTGTCAAGAGGCCACCACCCTCCGCTCCAACTGCAGTACACTGAGGGATGGGCTTGGACGAACGCAATGCAGGAAATCCCCTGTAAGCAGGACGAGAATCACTTGACCACAGGTGATGCTCGACCCCCTCACAGATTACTCGCACATAGGCCTCCTTGTCCACCCTTAGTGCACGTACAGTTTTACGCCTCAGCTCCCTGAACAGCTCAGCTCTGCCATTCAGCCTGGTCCTGCGACTCTGGTCAATGGTATCCAGTGTTCCTTGAGAAACAAAATTCTTCTTCGCCCTCCGGTGAGTTCCAAGACATCCACCGGCAACATCAAGGACGGTGGTCGTGAAGGCACTCCACAACTCTTCAGGTTTCCCTAAAGCACCCAGATAGCCCAAATGTCCACTCAGCCTGTTCACAAACTCCTCAGCTACCCCGCTCATCCTTGAGCTTGCCAACATCCAGCCGAGGCTGGGATGGTACCATTCTCCCGGATTTCAGCTGCAACTTCAGAGTTGCTACAACAAGCCTGCGGTCGGTATTGAGGAATTGAGTACTCCGGTCGAACCTGCAGTTCTGGATCATCCTCCATTGACCATCAACGAGGACATGGTCCATCTCCTTTGCCACACCACCAGCGTTGGAATACCAAGTCCAGCGATAAGCTTGTGCGCGCCGAAACCATGAACCGGCCACCCTAAGTCCATGACTTCTTGCAAAGTCAAGTAACTTGGTGCTATTCAGGTTCACAGTTCCAGACCCATGGGGACCAAAACACGTCTCATAACCATCCCTATCAGTTCCTGTTGATGCATTTAAATCCCCCAAGACTGGAAGTGTATCTCGTCTGGGGCACTGATCAACCACAGACTTGAGCGTAGCAGAGAATGCGTCCTTCACAGTGAGATCACTCGCCTCAGTCAGAGCATATACAGAGACCAGGGAAACGACACCCAACGAGTGACGAATCCTTAGTCTCATAATACGCTCGTTGACCGGTGTTACCTCAATTATCATTGGAGTCAGCTTATTGGACACAGCTACAGCAACTCCTTGGGAATGGTAACCATCAGAGCAACCACACCAATAGTGGGTGTAACCACCCACCATGATCTCACCGCAATCCAGTCTCTGAACCTCAGAGTCTTGCAATACCGCTTTCCAAACGTTTGAACTCAGATGATAACAGACACAGGTGATCATCCTCTCTTAGGGATAGGACATTCCAGGCACACACCCGAAGGGACCGCCTCAGGTCAACCCAAGAAGACCTCCGTCTGGTAGACAACACCTCAGTACCAGCCCGACACACATTACTGCATTCTGACCCGGGAAGGTTACCCCGTGGTTTCCCTCCTATCATCAAAGAGTGGAGGTCCCGAAGGCTTTCCCCAAATCCCGTCACCTGATGAGCTGCCCTGTGGAGGGCAGCTGCACAGGAGGTACTCCCACTAAGTGGGTTTTCAGATTTTTTTTGCTTTTAGTACGTTTTGTGGAATGAAGGGTTTTACGGTGGCCGGAGTGCAAATCCTGCCACCAACCTCTGAATTTAAAGTAACCCAACTGCAGGAGGACGTCCGCAGGCACATTTGGGCACTAGATATGGATGGCCATTGGCTCAAAAGGAGCTCCTCCGCCCTTTGGTATCCTCCTCCACCCCCCCCCCCCAAAAGAAGAAAAGAGGGCAAGGAAAGCTCAGCAGTTTTGGTGGTAACACCCGTTTTGCAAGTTGGTCAAAAAGAAACTGGTAATATGCAAGCAAGAGCTGCAACAAAATCTTCTCCACATTTGGCAAAATCTGGATCACACTGTCCGACAGAATATTGTTGCGAATTCGCGCCCGCCGGCATGCGAACGGCCACGTGACTCGAATCGCGGCATGTCGCCCACCGGACGGACAATTCTGTCGTGACCCTCTCGGACTAACGGCGGGAGCTAGTCACGGGTGGGCCTTTCGGCCTCACCACGATCGTGCCAATCGGCCACCCGCATGGGATAGGGTAATTCGCCAAACTCGACCTACCTAAGTACCCACGCGGAGGGTAGACCGGGCGATCGCACCTCGCCGCAGGTCGACTCTGGACACGGGCCGCTTAAGCGATCCATTCCGTACTATCGGGATAACCGAGCAGTGTTATCGTTGGCCTCGACGGTTCCGAATAATTATCGGGCATATTAAGCCCACTACCAACCCTTTACGTGAAGCAAGATGGAGATTCAATTAAATAAAAGACGAAGCGAAACGGGAAAACAGTTCAACATGATGCACATTTATTCAGCGGCACACGGAGAGCACACATATACAGCCAAACAGAATGCACATATATCAAATGCTACAAAAGAAACAATGACGCAGAGATACTACCGACTAAGACCGACACACGGCAACACTTAAACAGTTTTACTTCACAGACGGCGCCAACAACACATTCACTCAAAAGCAAAAGAAAAGGCCACCCTCAAAGACAAGGGGGCAGACGGGGCCTGTGGGCCAATATTTGCGCGGGACCTGAAAGAGCGGTCAGGTCCGCGAGACCGGGTGGGTCCTACCCGTGTCTTTGTGATGAGCCGCAAATGTGGCAGCGCGGCGGTGCCCCGACTTCGTGCTCCTTCGCGGGTTTCGTTGGCACCGCTTGGAGTGGGGTGGGAACGGGGCCCCCTTTTCGCACTATCTCACCGCGGGGGAAAAAGGGGGGAATTGTTGATGCTCTGGGGAAAGAATATAGCTGGCTTGCTTGGGTCCCGTGACGAGCGATTCCACCGCGACCTCGTCGCCGACCGCCTTCTTCCTTGCCTCGGACCCGAGCTCCTCAGACTCTTCCCCCAAATTTTCCTCAGCCGACTGCCGAAAACCACCGGGACGCCCTCGCCTCCTGACTCCACTCCGCACTCCAACCTGACTCTGCCCAAAACTCTCTCCGCTTTTCTGCCACTCTCCGCTCTTCCAAACTGACTCTGCCCAGATTCGCCTTGCGCTCGGCGCTTTATAGGCCGGCAGGAGAACCCATATGCAAATTTCCGGATCAGAACGAGCTCGGGGGTGGAGCCACGCTCGCCCATTGGACGGAGAAAAAGGGGCGTGAATCTCCCCTGATCCTAGAATTTGCATATCTCAATTCCACACAGACGCGCCTGGAGGTGGGGCCAAACCACCCCGCGCTTGCTGATTGGACGGATCAGAAGTGGGCGTGTAGCATTCCTGATCCAAATTCTCCACGGAAAGGCCGCATTTTGCACTCGCAGCTCGGCCGGCGCGTATCTTGTACGAGCCCAGGACAGCCCGACGCTCGGTGCTCACAGGTGGTGCAGGAATGGCCGCAGAAGGAGAGAGGTGAAGGTGGTGGAGGGTTTATGGTGGTGGTTTATGGCCATGGTGCCATTTGGAATGGCGGTGATGCGATGTTTGCGGGAGCGAGTTGTGAAGGTAAAGATCGTGGATGTTGGCGTTGTTGTTGTTGGTGGTTGTTGTGTGATGGCGGTTGAGACGTGGTTGGTTCAAAATAAAGATAGAACAGAAAAACGGCTATCGCAAAGCGTCGCAGCCCGAATGAATCACATTTATTCCCTCTAAACAACGGGTTTGGGGGCTAACTACACATGTACTTACAGAGATATCTCACCTACAGGACCTGAATGGTGGTTTGCGAATTTCCACAACCGCAACAATATCATCGATTTGACGTGTTCACAAGTTCAAGCACTCACTATATGATACCAAGTGACATGCTACCAGATACCAATTTAGGGAGTCCATTTGATTGTGTTCATGTAACAGATTGCTGAATAAGGTTTGTTTACAAACAGCAGTTGTTCATTTTATTCTGGCAGGACAGTGTAATCACAATGAGACCAATCGACAAAGGAGAGTTGGCAAATCAACCATTTGAGCTGAAAACATGATTACCTCTGCCACCAAAGATGGACGGAGGATGTTTTCACTTTTCACACCTGTCTGTCTGTCTGCAAGCACGATATCTCAAAACGTTGTGGGCAGATTCGGCCCAAACTTAGTAGACAGGTGAGGTGTGTGACAAGAATAAGCCAATTCGATTTTGGTGAAGATCCGAATCCAGTTCCGGAAAGGAGAATTTAATTTTTTTTCAAAGTGATTCTTCACTATTGAGAAATGGGGCCAAAAACGATATATAGCATGACATTTCAAAAAGTTGTGGTTGAGTCATGACAAAACTAGGTGGATGAGTTGGTCAGGTGATGAGAACAAGCCGATTAAGGTTTTAATTCAGGTCCGGATCCAGATCCTGCCCATCAGTGGGATACAAAACGTGAACTGTTTAGCCTGGGGTAGGAATGTGCTCTACCGAGTGCCGTTCTAGTTTCTACATTGCAACGGCACCCATATCTTGGAAAAATGTGTGATCGCCTGGAAGCTAAACAAAAAATGGACGGTTGAACAACGAACTAAGTTTCACTAGCACAGCATCATACCATCGTGGTTGGGGAAACCGTTTTAGACGTCCCCTCAATTCCCCACCGCCTGCAGTGTGACAAGTGATAGCAATGTGGCTGATAAAGAGTATCACATAATTCTTATGTCTGTTTAGTTAACATTTAAAACTATGGAGAAAAGTCGTTTTGTTTCTACAAGTCAATGATTTTATATGTGAGATCACATACTCAGATGTGTGTGTCAATTGATCATGGAACCTCTCAACAACAGCTTGACACCACAACCCAAGACAAATACAAATGGTGCAAACTCTGCAAGACCAAGAGACATGATAGCATCACAATACCACTCACCTTCATAAACATCCCGAATCCTGTTTTCAGGAGGTCCGTAAGGCCGCTCGTCATGTGCTCCAGGTCTGAGCTTTCTGCCTGCTCTGTACTAAGTGCTTCATCTAGCACTTGTTTTATCAGAGGATGGTATAAAGCCTGTGGAAAAACAAAAGCAGCACAACTTGGTGCTCTTCACATGGCTGTGCAATTGAAGAACAACAACAACATTTTGCGAACCATCAAAAAAAGAAGAAACCAAACTTGATATTTTATATATATATGATCGAGGCTTGTGGAAGAACTAGTATTGAGAAGAATGGAAGGGAACAAAAAGGAAAGGGGGAAACACCAACAGCAGAGAAGAAGTGAGAGTGAGATCAAGGGAAGGGTGGGTGAACTATGGGGGTGAACTAGCAACTCATACACTGAATGAAACACAGCAAGAAGAGGAAGGGGAAAGTGGGGATGAAAGAGAAAAGGAGCAAACAAACCAACAGCTAACAAAAAGAAGCGATGGAGAGGGGGGGGGGGGAAATCACAATAACCTGGAAATAGGAGTGCTTGGCAATGGGATCGTTTGGGGTGGACTTATTTATATTATGGTATTGGTGATCATGTTACCATTTATGTACTTCAATCAACTCATTTAATATAACAAGCTCCCCCTTGGTCCTTTCAATATCACCCCAAGGAATCTGCTTAATCCATGTATCAGTCAAGAAACATAATGTTGAATAAAAAATATAATCAACTCCATTGTTCCCATAATTGTGTCGTCATACCAAAATAAGTCAATTGCGTGTGCATGTCTGTATGTCCGATCATTGTAGAATTAAAAACAGCTGGGCCAATTTCCACCAAATTGTGCTAACATGTTTGGGGTACCCAGGGTCGGGGGTCCAGGGGGTACCCTGGACGTTACATATGACGGAATCCCCTCCTCACCTCTCTCTCCCACCCCTCTCCCTTTCCATCTCTCTCCCCCTCTCTCTCCCACACCTCTTCTCTCCCACCCCTCCACTCTCACCCATCCCCCTCTGTTAAGGGGATTCTTAAGGACTGACAGTTTGGTTACAAATTTAAAACGGCTTCCCCAGAGTGTAGCATGTACGAATCAGATTCGGAGTGAGCCAACCAGAGGGCTGCAAAGGTCACTGCATGTGCGAGCATGTCATGCAGGCAGGCCTTTGCCAGGTAGATAGCTTGGGTTTTAAATGCTCCCACCCATTTTTATATAGAACCCGGTGGTTAAAAAGAAAATGTTGCTGTTTCAGCATGTTTTATCACCCTTCCCTTCCCTACACCTCATGCTGCCTTCCCTCCCCCTCCCCTTCCCTCATGCTGCCTTCCCTTCTCCTCCCCTCATGCTACTTTTCCTTCCCCTCCCCTCATTGCCTCCTCCCAAAACCCTGCTGCTCTCCACCCCCCATGGACATCTCCGGGCCGTCTCTGCATGTTGTATTAACGTACCCCATTTCATTCAATCTTGTACTACCTCCTCTCCCCCCCCCCCCCACTTTTCCACAAGTCCCCCAACCAAGTCCAAGTCCAGAACCCCCTCCCCTCATGCTTACCTTCTCCCTAACCCCCTCCCCACTTTTATCATGCCAGACTACACAGACCTTACTATGTGTGTATTACAGTAATGTGTTCAGACTACTTTCTGCTTTGATACATTGTCCATGCAATAGGAGTAAAATTAAGTCTGTTTGGCTTCAGTACAGGACTAAACTGCTCAACCAATGCATGGTGAGAATCTTCCGCATGTCATTCGTCAATGTAAGTCTCTCCCATCTGGTGCAGGCTAAGTGGTCTCCCAAGTGGTGCAGGCGAGAGGAGGCCTGTGCTACTCCACGGAGTTTCACAAACAGTCCACGAAGCCATGTATCCTTCTCTTCTGCTGCTGGCATCTTCATGATGGCCTAGAGGTACTCTGTGCCATCTAGCCTGGGTTTGAATCTCAGATCAGCTCCAAACTGCCATTCTCATGTCTCGCAGGAAGGCCGAGGCATCGATCTGTGTGCATCCCTTGGATGGATATTAAACTGGGCGTCCAGTCTGCCAGCATTAGTTTGGTGGACGTGATAGATCTCATGGTGTCCTTCACGAAGAGTTGGCGAACTATTGCCGGCAAGCTGGCCAAATTCAAAGCTCTTGCTCTTTTGCTTAGAGCAAGAGCTTAGAAATTCTAAGCTCGACAGGGGGTGTTGCATAAGCGGCACAGCCATGTAGTGAACATGAAAGAAGAAGTCAATGCATCTTCGCAACTGTTGTATCGAAGCTTTGAGACTTGATGTTAAAACAAAATCTCTGTTTTCCACAGGTATTTACACCATTCTCTGTGATACAATAAACCTTGATGGCACTATACAAGATAAGTTTTTAATTGGAGGGATGATAACCAACCATCCCTGCTACAAATCAAAGTAACAAAAGAAAACCCTGTTTGCACAACGTCGTTTAATATAAAGGAAAGACAAGAAGAAGAAGAAGAAAATTCCAAGATGTTGAATTCACCCTGAATAAAACTGCCTCAAACATATCCTATTACTTCAGATAAACAGTAAGATGGCTATCTGGAATGCTATAACATGCTTATAGATTTTAAAGACCATGTTGTGAATTTCACAAACATGAGACGTTTGGTAGAGGCACACTGACTGGCCAAACCTTCAAATAAGGTGTCCATTTTGCTTTCCTACTCTATAACCATTGAGGCATCTTTCTTAAGCCTCAAAGAATGGAGGGTTTTTTTTATAAATAGAAATAAAAATCAGTTTATATACATAAAGGCCTGAACATTCACCTCTTTCTGCAGCCCAAACCATCTTTCCTTATTTCATTTCTTACCTGATGCGTTGAGTCTCCTTGTTCATAAATGCGAAAGTGGTGCAAGCTAGAGGGGGCCTGTGCTACTCCACGGAGTTTCACGAACAGTCCACGAAGCCACGTGTCCTTCTCTTCTGCTGCTGACATCTCACCTACAAAGCACAATCAAAATCAGTTTTAGTATAGAGTTGTGTATCTGAAAATGGATGTGACGATGCTGTGATGGATGCAATGCCAAAAGGAGTCATAATGTGACATTTCACGATTGCGGATGGATTAGTAAAGGCGAGAGAGGGATATCCGGCGCTGCTTGGCCGGGTGAGCTTTTCCTGGTGGTGGTTTGGGGATGTGTTGGACATTGAAAAGCAATAGAGTTATTGGCTTCATGGTGGTTAACTTTTGCCTGCGAGCCAGTGGCAGCACTGCCGACCCCACATCCCAATATACACTTTATATTGGCCCTTGGTGGCCTCAAACTGGATGTCAAGGTCAACGTGTGATAGCTTAAAACCTTGCCCAGATCCTGAAGGACATACACCCACAATTCAGGACCTCTAGCTACTACAATTTGGCCGTGAAAGAATAACAAACCAGAGGGGCACTTCGTAGAGAGCATACCTCCGCCACGCAATATCCGATCCAGTAGAACATATCGGGCCCAATTTTTTTTTGAAATATCAAGCTGTATATCGTTTTGGCCTCATCCCTCAATGGTGTAGAGTCACTTTAAATTTTTTTTATCGTATCTGGATCTGTATCGGCACCAAAATCAAATGAATTCGCCGTTGTCACACACCCAACCTGTCCACCAAGTTTTGTCTGAATCTGTCCATAACATTTTGAGATATTGCGATATACATCCTTTTTGGCTCTATCTCTCAATGGTGAAGAATCCCTTAAAAACTCGAGTATCCAGATCTGGATCTACACCAAAATTGAATCAGTTCATCCTTGTCACACACCCAACCTGCCTACCAAATTGTATCTGAATCCGTCCGCAACTTTTTGAGATATCCTGCACACAAATAGCAAGCAGACAGGGGTGAAAACATAACGTTTGATGGCAGAGGTAACAAACACAAACACTTGAATTATTTATAAAATACTTAAAATGAAATTATAACATTCAAAAGCTTGGACAACAGAAGCAGGAGGATGTCCGACACGGATGCAAATTAATATGACGGTGCACATGTCTTTATGTGTCTAAATCTGGGTAAAATTCTCGACCTGAATAATACAAGCAGTTACCTTGGTTTCCGCAAGTGGGGCGTTCTATTATAGAGCGTGCCTTCCCTTGGATGAACATTAATCTGGGGACTCATCTGCTCGCATTAGCTTAGGAACACTAAAGATCTCATGGCGTCTTTCGATGGAGAACAGAGGAGTTATCAACGGCATCATGAACAAATTCCAACTTCCTGCCACTCACCCCCCTTCATGGAGCACTGCATCAGTGACACAGCTACGTCTCCAATAATTGATGCAACCAGCAGTCAGGTACTGGAAATGTTTAGAACAGAATTATGGAAAGCAACTATGAATGTTAACCCCTTTGATAATCTCTCCTTGATTGGCTAGTAGATTCACTTCATGTTTTCAAGCAATGTGAAACCCTTGATGGTGTTTCTATCACCAGCCCTTTATTTAGAGGCTCATGGTCATCAGCATCAAGGTAATGTCTTGGGACCAATTATGTGCCAGGTTTATATTTATGACCTCTTGGTCTTTTTAGAGAACTGTGCACTACTTTGTAGTTGATTATGCTTTCAGCCAGAAAGTCTCACATCAATGACAGGATACGCAGGTTGCAGCCACATACGCGTCTGCCAATTTCAAGAAAATATGAAGCTGATCAATCACGTACAATATCTCATTCAATGGAGCCAAGTCCCACACACACTTATTCTGTCTCCACATAAAGACTGTATGGGTAACCCTCGAGTTTACTTCTACAATCAACCTCTGACAGAGGTGCAATCTTTGGATCTCCTTTCCTTTGTAGAACAACCTGCCATAACATTTTCCAAGACCAATCACATATCCAAGCAGGCCTCCAGGGCAGGGAGATTTCTTGGAGTCCTCCACAGAGCCAAGTCGTTCTTGGGCTGCTCAGGAATTCCTCAGAGTGAAGAAAGTCTTCATCTGCAGTACCATAGAATACGATTGTCCACTGTGAACTGCTGCAGCCCAATCTCATCTTGCAACCATGGAAGCAGTAGAATCTAAGGCCATGAGGTTCATTGGAGTTTCTATTCAGGAGGAAGAGGTGCAAGGTCTACTCCTCTCTCATCAGACAGGTTGGTGACCGATAAATTTTATCGTGCTTCATTACTGCTCTCACCCCAACCGATCTCTGTGATTTGTCCCTCATGAACCCGACAAGACCTCATTTGTTCAGCGAGCAACCATTACCTTGTTATCCTCCCAAAATTTAAGCCAACTGCTCACCTCCACTCTTTTGTCTCCCTCCTCTCCATTGTGGAATCACCTCCCTTGACTCGTATAAAATGGCAAGCCATCGCCATCACTTAGGTTATCCTTTATTCCTGATTTTTATTTTTAATCAAAACTAACTCTCCTTTCCTGTCTGGCTGCACTCCTCCCCATTTACCATTTGTCAATTTTTCCTGTCTGCTTACATGTATCTCATCGAATTGGCCCACTCAGTTCCCTTGACCAGAGTGTATGAGGTTCTGATCAAAAGGTTCTGGGACTAAATGTATTGTGGGGTAATGAAGTGTTCTCACAGGCTATTTAAAAAAGTAGCATGATTGGCAACACTTGCTGACATCAAGCCTTTGTCAGGAAACCAGCATTCTGTCTCAGTCTTGAGCGTCATGCTGTTTTGTGGAGATTTGTTTATTTTTTCTGTCCCATTGTAAAATGTTCGACTTCAAGAAGCAGCGTGTGTGCATCAAACTCTGTATGAAACTTGGTAAGCCAGCCACGGAAACATGAAATGTGAAAAACCGCATTTGTGGGTGAAGCTCTCAGCCATTCGAAAACATTTGAGTGGGTAACTTGGTTTAAAAGTGGCAGAACTTCCGTCGATGATGATGCACATGCTCCGGCCGTCCATCAACCTCACACAATGAGGAATCGGTCACTCAAGTCTACGACACGATTCATGGTAACAGACAAAAGACAATTCGTAAAGTGGCGGAAGAAGTTGGCAGCTCCTTCGGCACATGCCAAACAATTTTGACTACATTTGGGAATGAGATGGGTCTCGGCAAAGTTCGCCCCAAGGTCCATCACTCCGGACCAGAAGGAACATCGCCTCACAGTGTCTCAGTGACACATTGATTGTGCAGGAAATGATGAAAACTTTCTGCCCAGCATTATCATCATTACAGGTGACGAGACTTGGGTTTTTGGCTTCAATATCGAGGCTAAAAGTGTCAGTCATTTCAGTGGAAAACCCCGTCGTCACCGAGATTAAAGAAAACAGACAGTTGTGCTCAAATCTGAAGACTATATCGATTGTTTTTCGACAGTGGTGGTGTTGTGCATCACGAGTTCGTTCCACAAGGTCAGACGGTGAATCAATGGTTTTATTTGACCGTTCTGAAATGCCTAAGAGATGCAGTTCGATGGAAGCGGCCTACAAAATGTTCGATAGGTTTGTGGATGTTGCATCACCACAATGCGCCGGCACATTCAGCACTCTCCAACACAATAATCTTTGGCCAAGCACAACATTCCACTGGTTCCCCACCCACCGAATTCACCAGATATGGCACCAAAGAACTTTGTTTTTTTTCTTCTGTTCCACCAACTGAAATACACCCGAAAAAGGAAAGGGATTTCAGGATATGCCAACCATCATCCAAAATGTGACCCAGGAACTGAAAGCCATCCTAAAATAAGAGTACCAGAGATGCTTCAAAAAAAAAATGTCAGGACCGCTGGAATCATTGTGTTCAACGAGGAGAATGCTTTGAAGGGGATAAATTTGACTACAGTAACTGCATTGTCATTTTGTTTTGCAAGAATAAATTTAGTCCCAGAACCTTTTTATCAGACCGAGTATATCCCTCCTTATTCTTCTGTCTGTGCGCTCATTCCTTCATTTCTCCACCTTTCCTTGTATGCCAACTCCCTCGACTCCATCGCTGTGTCAACGTCATGCCTGTCATTCAGCTATTCTACGAGTTCAATCTCCGTATGAAAAATTCCAAATGAAAATGTACAGTTGGCTTTGTTTGTTTGCTGCTCACAAGATGGTGCAGCTACCAAACTTAACTATAGCAAGTTATGTAGCAACATACACAAAACAGATGTACTTGTATGACTGTACTGCTAACATCATCATCATCATCATTCAACTTTTAGCTCTTGTGACTATCCTCCGCACATCTTTGTTCACCCTGCAAGATGGTACTTCTTCGTTCGTTCTTTCTTCATATGCATCACATGGCTGTGAGTAGCATCAATGGTTGAGGGAGGGGGGCGTGGCTGTGCCGCTGATACAATGCCCCCTGTAGGTTAGGGCAGGAATTTGGGATTTACAGTGCCAGCAATAAATCACTTACTCTTCATGAAGGACACCGTGGGATCTTTAGGGTCAACCAACTAATGTTGGCAGATGGGACGGCCAGTTTAAAGTCCATCTGAGGAACGGCACACACATTGATGCCTCGTCCTGCTTGCGAGACATCAGGATGACAGTTTGTAGCTGGGTCGAGATTTGATCCCAGACTAAACGGCTAAGAGGTGAGTGTGTGTGTACCACTAGGTCATCCTGCCAGCCCTGTAATTCTTCGAAGGGAATTTCTGTGTTCCAGACAAGTTGGATGTAATGAATTCTGTACTGTCCTCTCTTTAAGTCTTCATGTTTTTGTGCTCAGAATAATAGTTCTGACACTGGCTCCTCGTTTCCCCTGAAGGAGTGATGAGCCAGTCTCAAGCTTCTATGCTGTTACATTTTTGGGAGATGGGGCAATAGCTCGATTAAGGCCCTCTACTCTATGTATAAAATATAATGATTTCATGGATAAAAAGTACAACAAAAAAAAAGTAATATCATTTTAAAAAGAACATTAATGCCTGGTAAATCGACAGTATAACAATTGTTTATGGCCATAATTCCATGCAGAAACAAAAAAATAAAAGGGCACTCTTCAACGTCGTGACATCGCCAGATATGCCAAGGCCCGTATAAAAAAAATATAGCTGCTGAACCATGTGACTGATGATGACATCAATTTTTCCCCCCCATACAATTTAGCCCTAAATGACTAAAAAATTTTCATACCGATCGGATAAAGTGTTTAAGGTATGCAATTATGTCATAATGAAGCCACCGATGACATCATCAAAACATCACACTTATTTCCCATGGGAAGTACTTGACATGTGCAAAGTTTCAACTTTTTCCACGGAGCAGTTTCGGAGATGTAGATGTCAAAAGTTTTTCCTTTTTTCCAACATTGCTGCCACACTACATGACCTATGACATCATAATCATCATTGAAAACATTCCACATGAGTAGTCGCACCTATGTGAAAATTTTGTGTCAATTGGATAAGCAGAGAAAATGGAGAAAATTAGCACGGACGGACGTACGTATGGACGGACGGACAACCCCAGAACATAATGCCTCCAGCGACTTCGTCAGCGGAGGCAGAAAAATCCTGTTTTGTGTGATCGTAAATGACTGATTTCATGGCAATGTTACTTGACAAATGGTAACTGCAAAAATTGTTTAACTATCCAAGAAATACAAGCACAACAAGTTTGACAAACTTTGTGACAAATGAATACAAAGAAGCATTTCATTGGATTTTAAAAAAACGTTATTATTTTTTTTACCTCTGTCAAAGGTGGACAGAGGTTGTTTTCACCCCTGACCTGTATGTTTGTCTGTGAGCAGGATATCTCAAAAAGTTGTGGATGGATTCAGGCAAAACTTCGTGGACAGGTTTGGTGTGGAACAAAGACGTATTGATTCTTGATTTTGGTGAGGATCCAGATCCCGATAAGGATACTAGAATTTTCCAAGTGATTGTTCACCATTGAGAGATGGGGCCAAAAACGATATATAGCATGATATCTCAACAAGTTATGGACGGATTAAGATGAAACTTGGTACATGAGTTGGTAATGCGATAAGAACAAGCAGATTAGATTTTAGTTAAAGTACAGATGCAGTAAACTGTTCAGCCTGGGGAGGATGCATGCACTCCACTGAGTGCAGTTCTCGTTGTTAAATGCATGAATGATACTTAAATAAAGCAGGTATGAAATTCCCCACGTGACCTTTTTGCCCCATCATCCAAATCCCCTCTATTATTCCCATACACCCCCCTCCGCTCCATTTGGATATCATAAATTTACAGCTCCAGCAGCAACTGAACCGACGATTTGGAGATAGTTTAACATAGTACGAATCAGTCATGATAATAATAAGAATCACAATCACAGGAAAAACAATCTAACATGGTTATACATAAAGTGCAGACTCAGATTTCTTCCTTATCCTTATTGTATCTGTTTTTATAAGAACAGGCACTAGGTGGCTCTGGCTGCTCACAATAAAATATCATATCCTCTCATCGACGTTTCGATCCATCTCCTACACGACTGCTTTAATCCACCGTAATGTGTTATAATCAATTTGTTAAAACTGTTTTCCTCCAACGTACTTTCAGGTGGCTGAGGAACTGGTCATACTGCTCAACAAAGCATCAAATATTGATTGACTTTTTTGGTTGGAAATTGCAATCTAAACGTAGGATGTATCAGAGATTTTATAACGAAAAGAAATAAAAATTAGGTGAGCAGAATGATCCACCTGTCCCTAAAAGTTACTTAAAATGCATGTCCAGCATCAATGTACACATATAGCTGTAACAATTAGCTCCAGCTATAATTGAGCATCTCAAGCCATAATTCCGGAGGAAAACCAGAACAGCACGAGGTAGAGCACATACTTCCGCCAGGCTCAACAGTTTACGTTTTGTATTCCACCGATGGGCTGTATCTGGATCTGGACCTGAACCAAAATCAAATCAGCTTGTTCTTGTCACCTACGCAACTCATTACTCATCCACCAAGTTTTGTCATAACCCATTCAGAACGTTTCGACAGATCATGCTATGTGTTGTTTTGGCCCCATCTCTCAATGGTGAAGATCGAATCAATTTTTTTTTTTTTAATCATGGATCCGGATCCGGATCTTCACCAAAATCGAATAATTGCATCCTTGTCACACACCAAATTTCGTTTGTCTCCACCAAATTTCGTCCGAATCCGTCCATAACTTTTTGAAATATCCTGCTCACAGACAGACAAACAGAGGTGGAAACATAACCTCCATCCACCATAGGTGGCAGAGGTAAATATGTTCTAATAATTTTTCACACAGTGGTATAATCATCAAATTAAGATGCAATCATATAGCTTTTGAACTGTATTTGTTTATGCAGTACAATTATACAGATGGTGACCTCATGAAACATTTGGTGCTGATAGTGCCACACAAAGGGTCATTGTACTTAGGATACTTAGGAAGGCAATATAACAATACCTGAAACGTTTAATTGGCACCCTCGATGAATGATCCAATCATTCATACTTTAGTGGAAAAATGGGGTGAGAATGGAGAACAGGTGATGTGTGCGGATGTGTGTGTGTGTGTGTGTGTGTGTGTGTGTGTGTGTGTGTGTGTGTGTGTGTGTGTGTGTGTGTGTGTGTGTGTTTGTGTGTGTGTGTGTGTGTGTGTGTGTGTGTGTGTGTGTGTGTGTGTGTGTGTGTGTGTGGTGGCCATTTTTCCCTGTGCCATCTATCCATATGGAGTTACTACAGCACTCCATGATATATGTATATTAAAATGAGAGTACAGCCTCAACAGAAGTCAATACTCAGAGATAACTGAATTGACATAGTGTGGCAGGTCAACAGAATGGGAGCAGGAAGGAACGGGAAGATTAAAATGCAAACATGCATCACAGTCGAGACATTTGGAGGGGTGGGGTGGGGAGTATGGGGGGGGGAGGGTGAAGGAAAAAAAAAAGAGGGAGGCATCTGGTACCATTACGAACTACTACACTTGGCAATTTTACCGGGAAGGCACATTGACCTAGGCTGAATTCCAAATGATGTTTGCCAAGTCCACTCCAAAATGATTATGCAGACAAGTACTGTTCCAAAATCCCATTCAGCCAGGAACAAACAGGAAACTCTTTAAAGAAGTGTCCAAACAAGAGAACAATCAGAATCAATTATCACACACAAACAAGCAGCATATTGTAATTTCACGGTGGCAGGAATTGCAAAAACATTATTCAGCAATAACGGCCAGTGTACAGAGCAAGGCCAAAGGATATTATGTGAAAATGTGCACTTCCTTACAGATATCATTTATGCCTATGGAAGCACTATTTTAATAGCAAAAGATTTTCTAGAAAGCACAAACCCTTCATCTGCAGTGAGTCAGGAAACACACACATGCCAGCTGCACCAATGCCCCTGCTCATGGTTGCTCCCTGAATGGTGGACATTATTCCGACTCAAATCTGTTCCACATTTCAGCAAGCGACTACTCTTGTCTTCACATTATTCTCCAACAGCAGCAGAAAGAGAATGGGATACATCCATGGACAGAAAACTTGTGAATAAGTGGAAGTCTTTTATCACAGGTAATAAACTCCATCTTTCGGTGCTGTCCGAGCCAACAGATGGGGAAGCATCTTACTGTATATATTGCAGAAAGCCAGCTCTTTGATGAAACCCATCTAACCTGTGCCGCTTGCTTTTTAGGAGAGGAAGGGGATTGGAGGTTGGACATATTGTTTCGTTCATCTGCCAAATAAAGCTAGTTTAAAACAGTGCTTGTTTACCCAAAGATACAATTTCCAACTTAACAAAAAATGTTTTTGCCACATCAACCAAGCCAGCCATATCATCTGCACCACAGATTTTGATAAAAGGAGACTCCACAAATAGGTTCAAGGCAGATGCCAAGCAGTCAACCACAAAGAGATGATTCTGCTTTACCTTTCCAGGAGGAAGAGTGGAATAAATGCAGAAAAGGTGCTTCACAGACACTCTCCAAAGAGGCTAAATATGTTCCTGATACCCAGAGGAAATGGTGACCTTGTGCGTTTCATAACCTGCAGATTTACTACATCCGATACCTACAGCCAGTGTCTGCTTTGGTGTATGCAATATTTAGTGCCTCGTTACTTGGTGCAGTAGCCTGAATCATCCAATTATAAAACAATCGTCATTTTTGTTCTCTTCAAGGGGGTTCCAACAAATTCTGACAATTTCCTTTGAAAGAGAACATTCTTCAATGCAGCCCATTCCATAATTTAAACCTTGAATTTGCTCGGTCTCCAAAGACTCAATAACATTGGAAACTTTATTCTGGCAATGACCATTGCTCTTTGGAGAGTTAAACTATCCAATTCCATTTTCCCCTTTGTGCAATGCAAGCTCTTGACATGAAATTTCAAATCAAATGCAGCATTCCCAAGATAGCCCTTTTGAGAAAACATGTGAAGCTGTAAAGAAAAAGAAAAAGAAAAAAGTAGTGGGTGATCCCAATCTGCACAATAACAGAAGATTTTCTTACCATTTTACAAGAGCCAAGGCAGAGTAGTAGTATCAACCACCACCCAAAAGGGGCACTGTGCAGTGGTCATTGGGATTTGCAAATGCTGTCATCAACAGCAGTCTTGTATTGCTGCTTCATACCATGTGAAACATTAGCTTGCTTAAAACTAAATCCAATTCAGTGGAGTCCAGTTACAAGGAATTCCCATGATAACATCTTGATATGATGAATGACACCATTTGTATATACAGATAGGAAATCAAGGCTGGTGGAAGAGTAATGCATAAGAAGTGAGGCAGTGGCACAACAGGTGGATACAAGTCGTGAAAGGACGACAATGAAAACGACAAAGGAGAGGGAAGGAAACAGTGACTGCAAAATAGGAGGGGAGGGAGATAATCTTCATCATCATCATCATCATCATCATCATCATCATGCACCATGCTTTAGAGAGTATCGGTGCTGTCTAAATTGTTTCTTGGCAAGGGTTACAATCTTGGATGGGTCACCACTCTGACGCAGGATAATGAATTGCATATGCAGGAGTTTAGAATTTGTTCATAGCTCGCCTACTCTTCGCGAAGAACACCGTTGGACCTTTAATGTGCACCAACTAATTGATACTTTCAGAGAGGATGCCTCAATTAATGTACATCCGAGGGAAGGCATACACAATGATGAATCGCCCTGGCTGCGAAACACTGGGATGACAGTTTATTGAGGGGCCAAGATGTAAAAATGATTATGTGTGAGAATGGAGGATGACTTGAAGTGGTGGTGTACCGTCAACTTGAAGTCCAGGAGGGAATAGCAGGATTGAACGGAATTGGGAAGGTGATTCCACAAGCAGAAAAAAAAAAATAGAGGAACAAATATATGCAGGAGAGCAAAAAGCCTGGATTTCATGAATTTCACAAGGAAGGGAACACTGGAAAAATGTGTGAATCCTGGAGGAAATGCAGAAAGTTGGAGGGATGAAAGAGCAATGGAAGCAAGACTAGAAGAAGGGTGGTAAAAAGATATGCACAAGCCTTGTGCTTCTGCCTCTTTGTGGGAGATGGCAATGAAGTTGAGACCTTTGCATTCTACAACATCCAGTAGAAACAACTGTGAAGTAGAGGGACCAGCCATAAGGGAGAGCAAGATACTAGTAATAGTCCAGGAGCAAGGACCTGAAAAAAAAATGAAATCGTTCAACACTCCCTACAGAAAAGGTTTGACTTGACAGAGTGGTAGAATAGACCCTATAGAACACCTCCAGGTAGTATGTGGTTTCAAATTGTGGTATCATTAAAATTCTACAGGCCATTATACATACCAAGGGTACTTACCAAGAGGGTCACTGTGGGCTAGCAAAATTTAGGGGAGGGGTAACGTAAACGTGAATATCTTTGTCGAGACTCAACCAATTTTCAATATTGAGGTATCATTGGCTTCGTATTATAATTCTCTTTCAGAATATGTACAGAAATGTCGATATTCATTCAACTGTACAACCACAAGAGGTAAAAATCACAAACAAATCAAATATTATGAGGCTTTTTTATACTTTAGGCATCTTTAAGAGCATACTAAGTTGTCAAGTCAAACTTTTCTGTAGTGGGTGTTGAACAATTGAATTTTTCACAGGTTCATGCTGCTGGACTAAAAAAAATGCTGTGTTAGTCTATTTTTTATGAAATTCTTATGGACTAGAATAACTAGATAATTACAAAAATAAAGTTTTAAAATGGCATGTTAATAATGATGGTTAAAGAGGCTGTGGGTTAACATAGTTGCTTTTCTGTGTCATTCCAGATTGAACATCTGAAAGAATCCTACGAGCCAACTGAAGCAATGGCCAGTTCAGAGAGTCAGGCAGTCGTGCAACTTTTACCTGTAAAGAGACAGAAGTTGACTGTGCATAATTTGTCAGATGGACTCAAACGAGACTGAGGAAAGCCCGAGATACCTCCATACAGACACTTGTTGCAGCACTGGAACTCCGACGAGATGAAGTATACGAACTTTTAAAATCAGATTTTGACAGTTTGGCAACCGCGGATGTTAAATGGCACTCAAATTGCTATGAAAAATGGACAAGCAAAGAAAACTTGCGTTACATGCAGAGGAGAAGATCTGCATTCTCACCGACACCAGCAGAAGAATATAAGATTTGCACACAATCTGAAACAAGTTTGACGGAGACCTCCAGGGTATCCAGGTCCCAGTCAACGTCCACTGACTGGACTATGTGCCTCTTCTGCAAGAAGAAAACACACAGTAGGGTAAAGGAGATGACCATGGTCAGAACTTTCCAAGCCTGTGAAACTATTGTGCAAGCAGCGACTGCAAAGGGCGATGAGGACTTGTTATGGACTACTGGTGCTGTCAGTAACGATCTAGTGGCAGCAGAAGCAAGATACCACAGAGCTTGCCATGCCTCATACATCAGCAAAGCTAATCTGCAGTATGCTGGCTTCCATGAAGGGAGACAAGAAACTTGTTACGATCAAATACATTGGAAATGTAGAAAACAAAGTCAACTTGTGTGCCTTCTTGGCAGACACATGGTGCCACATGGGGGTAGACACTCTGCTTGATGGTCAACACCTAGTCATCAGTGGTGGTTTCAAGAACCCGCAGAAGTCTGTGCTAGTCATCAGAGGGCACTGCGAAGAACCGGTTCCCCTCAAGTCAGATCATGAAGAGGCAGACACACAAATATTGCTACATGCAAAACATGCCTCTCTTTATCACAACAGGATTGTGATTCAATCACCTGACACAGATGTGGCTGTCCTCTGCACCACACACTACAGAAAACTCCAGTGTCGGGAGCTGTGGTTTCAGACTGGAATCAAGGATAAAGCTCGGTATATTCCTATCCACAGCTTGGCACACAAACTAGGACCTGAGCTGTGTAATGCTTTACTCAGCTTCCACGCACTCACTGGGTGCGATTCAAACAGTGCACTCTCAGGACTCGGCAAGAAAAAGGGTTTCAATGTCTTACTTGACAGTAAAGAGCATCAGACCAGTCTGGGACAGCTTGGAGAAGAACCTGAGCTCAGCAACAGCACTTCAGAAGCATGCGAAGCCTTCATGTGGGCAATGTACTCAACAACCAAGGGGGCTGGGAGGAAAGTGAACAATGTGAAATACTGGCAGTTCTGTCAAAAGGGACAAAGAAATGAAAATCTCCCCCCTACATTCGACAGCTTACAGCAACATATGAAGCGAGGAAATTACCAGGCCTATGTATGGAAGAAAGCAATGGAGCCTACACAGAGCCTTCCACCAGCAGCTGGACATGGCTGGAAAATTCAGGATGGTGCCCTGCAGCCTGTGCTCATGACCAAAGATCCAGCACCACGGGGTCTTCCGGAGCTGACTGTCTGTCACTGCAAGAAGTCTCTGTCGCCGAGCCGACTGCACATGCAGAACCAACCACATGCCATGCACAGAAGCATGTGCATGTATGGCCGAAGAAACTTGTGAAAATCCAAGAACAATCTTTGAATCCAGTGGTGAAGAAGACGCTGACTAAAAGTTACAACAGATGACATCTTCATGCTTCCATGGCGAATGTGATTCCTTGTTGCCAGACACAAATATTACAAACCGCTCTGACGAATGTGCTTCCGTGCAACCATGCACAACTATTATGATTCGGTCTCACTAATGTGCTTCTGTGTTGTCATGCACAGCTCCCAGTGTCGACCATGATAACTATTATCATCCACTATGATGAATGAGTAGCTTCCGTGTTGCTATACACTAGTAAAAGACGAATGCTAAAAATAACAGTTGCAGTTTTCTTTATGCGTGCCTCTGTATGTATACAAATTTCTGCAGAACAATACTTTCTTAAGCGTTTGATTTCCAAAATGTATACGTACCAGTCGTAATTGAGAAACACCGTTCACCTTCATATGAGAACACAATTAAAAACGTCAGAAAGTTTGAATTCGTGTGATATTTTAGCTTTGGTGATGCCATGGCAAAGGCCATTTTCAAATAACTGTACATACTCTGATAGAGAATTATAATAGGAAGCCAATGATACCTCAATATTGAAAATTGGTTGAGTCGAGACAAAGATATTCACGTTTACGTTACCCCTCCCCCTAAATTTTGCTAGCCCACAGTGACCCTCTTGGTAAGTACCCTTGATATGTATAATGGCCTGTAGAATTTTAATGATACCACAATTTGAAACCACATACTACCTGGAGGTGTTCTATAGGGTCTATTCTACCACCCTGTCAAGTCAAACCTTTTCTGTAGGGGGTGTTGAACGAATTTCCTTATTTGGCCTCATATGAGAAATGGCTGCTGGACTATAAGCTGTGGACAAATGCTTTAGAAGTTGTGAAAAGTTCAGAAGGAAGGACTTTGCATGATGGAGGATATTCTGTTTGTAACTGTCTTTAAAAAGCCAGCAAGGTCTGCTCAAGAGAGGTTGTAGCTGATGATGAGACATACAGGAGTTTGAAAGACTGAACCTTTTCCAGTGGTTGATCAAGGAAATAAATACAGTACTGTAAAAGTGGAAATTTTCACACTACATCAATTTTCATGCATTTCGTGACATAACAGAGAAGCATGAATTTAACGAGCGAATACATTTGCCTGTTGTTTTTTTTCTTGGTAGAGAGACGAGCGGGCACTGCCGCCCTCAGGGCGAGAGTTCCCTTCTCAGCCCAACTTTGGTGGGCAATGTGCTGTGGCAGTCTTGGAAATTCACTTGATAATTTTTGTCATTTTTGAAAGAAATTTTATTCATCACAACATACGATGAGCCAAAACATTATGACCACCTACCTAATATTCTGTTGGTCCTCCGTGTGCCGCCAGAAGACTAGCATCCGATTCTTTCCATTTATTTGCCAGGGAGACATTGGGTTCAGGAGCAGTGAAAGGGCAAAACAGATGTGGAATTTCCAGATCGACTCCACAATTGCTTTTTAAGCCAGTTTGTAGATAAGCCCACAAAAGGAGGAGTGTAGGTCGTGTTAGCTTTTTTTTAAAGTAATGATCTGAATATGGTGGTGAAGGTAGAAGTAGGAGAGCATTCAAGGACAAGTGACCATAATAGTGTCATGTGTGCAAGGATTCCGTTAATTCGTTTGGGATAGTAGAGTAAAGCTATTAAATTTCAGGAAGGCAAACGTTGAGGGCATGAAGAGTCAGGTGTTATAGACTGGGACAAGCAAACAGGAGAGCAATCGGCATCAGAGAAATGGGCAATTTTCAGAGAAAAGGCAAAAAAACGGCAATCGTGCAGTGTACAAGGTATGTTCCAGTGAGGTGTAAGACTAAAGGCAGAAAGAGAACTGGGTGGTTGAATGGGGGAGGTAAGAAGTGCTGTCAAGGAGTAGGTCTCTTAACTACAGGCCAATTTGCCTTCTTCTAATTCCAAGCAAAGTCATGGAATTAATTATTCTAGTTGACATCAAATCCTTTCTTTTCTCCTATGACCTGATCTTGGAAGAGCAGTTAGGTTTCTGTCCCATAGTGCAGGGCCATTTGTCTCCAAAATGGCTCCCATGGGCAGTTCATGTTTATTTCCTAATTTCTACTGGAGTCTAATCTACGATGATCACTGAATCAAAAAAACATTGGCGCCAATTTTTTCGAACACTTTTTCCCACCTTTTTGTTCATATGAACTATGACGCCATAGAATACACATAAAAATGCAAAAATTAGCATTTTGGCTGTCATCGACAATGCTATTTTAAATTTTCCTGCTCTCATACATACATTATGGTGTCAATACCTCCAGTTTAATATTTATCACATATAAATAGGAAAAAAGCATGCCTCAATCATCGTTTTGCTTTCTATTCAAGTATGATATGTCATACCTTTTATAAGCCTATGCAAAATGTTCATGCTTCCGTTTACATCAAGGTATTTTCTTTGCTTTTGTTACTAAAGTCTTGTGCTGGGGTTTTCAATACATCTTCATTATATTCAAGGGGACCAATCAAACCATCATATGCAAATTAGTTATGATGTCATAGTAATATAGTGTTCACCATGCATTTGATGTATGCAATAGTGCCATTATACGTGAAATGGTTTTAAAACAAGGAAACCAAAAATAAGTACATGCCATGGACATATCTGGAGCTGACCGCATGAGCTACGTTTCAAGAACATCATCCTCATCGTCACTGTCGTCACCTGCAGTATGTATGTTAACAATACTGTTCTCACAAGCGACTTCGCAGGTACACATATCTGTGCATTTAGATTGTGCTTCCGACATGAGCAGATCATCGTAGAGCAACTTCCTTTACATCCACATTTGACTAGTTGAAGCACAGCCTGAGGTGCTGGCAAAACTGTTGTTGGTAGGGGAAGAAGCCGGTCACCTTCCAGACGCCATCCATGAGAAGTTGGTGGAGGTAGAATTGAAGATGCAGTGCCGCATCGTTTCCAAATCATGGTGACATAATTTGCTCTGTTGATCTTCTGTACTAGAGTGGCCTTTATAGGGGGCAATTTCTCATCTGTGTACTGGTGCTTACTGAAGAGGAACCAACGCATCTCATTCACAGAAGAGATTGTTGTGCCAGGAATGTAGAGTTGACATACGTAGCGCTCCAATTCACTGACGTCATCTTCCTGTATGCTCGGAGTGTTTCCAAGGTTGCCAAATGCTCTAACAATATCACCATCGGCTTTCTGCAGTGTATTCCAGCAGGAAATTTTTTATTTCCCGCAGAATGTGCCAGTCTGGTCACAACCACTTAAGATGTGGAAGCCAGGGAGTGCAGAAGCTTTCTGACTGCCCAGGGCATCATATATAGGACCTAAATCAATAGTTTGCCGTAGACCACCTGTTCCAACAAGCATCGATGTTGCAGGACACAAGTCCTTGTAGCACCACAAGGCGAGAACTAACACTTGTGTATCCAAACTCTGAATGCAGATCGACGTGGCCCCCCTCTGCGAAGCGTCAAGAGCATGAAGTAGCATTTTTGTATCTGCCTCCTCTTGAGTACTGTTCAGATGATCTAATATGAGCTTGTTTGATTTGCATTCCTCACTGAGTGTTGTCAGATATCTTCTCAGATTCCTTGCGATCCTTCAAGATGTGTGATGCTAGATAGAGAGTGAGTCTTTGCTTGTTGTCTTGGTTGTTCAGCAGTTGCCTTAGCATCACCTTTTCAATGATTGCCTCATCGGAGATATTGTAAGCAAGGCTTCTATGATCTCCAAGGCGCAAATTGCGTGTTCTTTCCTTCAGGGAGTTAGGAATGTCATATTGGTCAAAAACGACATGAACTTCATGAAATCCTTGAGATTTGCAATCTAGGACATGCAAAAAGTGATTGGCGAGATCGTAGCAAGTTTTCACCCATGTAGGTTTCCCCATTGATTGGACCACGGCCATTCCATCAATGATTGTGACTGTGCCATGCTGTGTTTGCTCTCCTTGTGCAACAACAAGCTGCTGTTGGTCAGGCAAACGTTCCAAGATAGTCATCAGCTTACTTTTGGCAACACAAGACCGCAAGATACCATCAAAAGTGAAGAATGAATGAGGATATTCTGCAAACTCAAACTCACTGATGCTCTCCTTCAGGTCAATATCTGGCCGTGACAGTATCACAACAAGGAAGCGGGCGAACAGTGCTCTTTCATTCTTAATTGCTGTAACAGCGACAGCTTTCTTGCTCTTCAAAACCATTCTTGCTGTCTTCCAAGTCTTGAGATTTGCCTTCTTCATAGGACTCCAGACATTCAACTCTAGGTTTACAAGACGCTCTTGAACAAATTTCTCAAACATCTCTTCTCCAACACTATCTCGCTGTATTACTGCCTGTTTTACTACCTCTGGCATGATCGCTTGTGTGACGATGTTGATGAGCTCATCATCTTCAATAATGAATGGATCATTCACTTTTAGCACCTCTCTCAATTTGTCTACATTATCCTCATACCATTCCAACTTAGCATCTGACAAATCATGATGACTTACTGATCTCTGGGAGACTTCACCCACCAAATGTTCAGTTTCATTGACCAAGCGACTTAGCTCAGGTGCAATCAGAAACCATCTGGCCATAGCTGCCGGTTACTGTGTTAGCCCTTTCAAACCTCCAAGGATCTTCATGACTTTGTTCTCGTGTTCAATGCCATGATCTGGGCCTATTGCGCAGAAAGGGACTTCATTTTTGTGGACGCAGAAGTTGCCAGCCATGAATTCTGTATAGATATCAGGATCATTTGTTTCCAATTTCTCCATCTGTGCCAAATACAGTGGAACCATGCGGGCATAGTTTTGTCTCTCATGTGCGAAGAAGTACTTACACAATGCTCTAAGCGATTCTAGATGCAATTTCCAATTGCCTTCCCATGTTGCACGAATGAACATCCTTATCCAAGCCACAAATTTCATGTAATCTCTGGCAAATTTGAAAGTAGGATGACTTGTTACGTCATTTTATATGGCGTCATTACGTCACGATTCGTTAGCATGTCACACATGTAAAGTATTATTGATCAATAAGATACTGAATACAGACAATGTCCGCTAAAATCTATGCATAGGGTCCACAAAATTAAATTTGTATCAGATTTTGCAAAGAAAATTTACATCGTTTAATTTTTATTTACGAATTATGACGTCATACTTCATTTGGATAAACATTTATGAAAATATGCTTCAACGGGTGGTGCCATATTTGACTCCACACACTATCCCTGGCAGTAAATGATATATTAAATGTGCCAACATTTTTAATTTGCACCAAAATTGCAAGGGAATTGGTCTATACTGTGTATTGGTATATTGAACTATGACGTCATACCTAATTTGCATAAAAAATATGCAAACATACTCGAAAAAATTGGCGCCAAAATGTTTTCCCTTACATCATAAATAATGATTTCCTACAAAGCATACAAAATAAACATCCAAATCCCACGGGATTACATAAGGCCCCGGACTACCATTCACTCCACCCTGGACATGCTGCACATTTTATCACAATGGATGGAAGCCCTAAATCTCAGAAAAGAGAAAGGGCAGTATCTCTGGACACAAGTTCAGCATTTGACAGTCTGGCACCCCACCTTGCTCTCCTAACTCTCAGCCTATGGCATCTAAGGCTACCTCCTCTGATGCTTTGCTGACTTCATCCACTCTTGTAATCAGCGTGTGGCTCTGAATGGGATCCTCTCATCTCTTCCTGTTGCTGGAGTGCACCCAATGCAGTGTCTTGTCATCAAAGATCATTGTGTTTTTGTGGGTTTTTATGAAAAACCTGCGTATCTTTTTATGAAGACTCCACCTTCTGTCATGGCATCCCATATCTTTCAAACAGGCAGACAGCAGATTCTTCCCTCACTGTAGACCTTGATGGAATCAGAAGCTGGTCCAACACTTGGAATAGGTCTTTGAATCCTGACAAATTATATATATATATATATATATATATATATATATATATATATATATATATATATATATATATATATATATATATATATACACACACATACATACATACACGAGGTGTGTTCAAAAAGTATCCAACCTTAATTTTTCGTGCGTAAACAAATGAAGCTAGGGAGGCGTGGTTTGGTGCACGTATGTAGGCGATCCTAATTCGTATGCGTGAGTATTTTCCCGCCTGCAGAAGCTGTCAGTCACCGACAGACCGCCGATGAGTGAGGAAGTTTAAGGGAGTGCCGTCGGATTTCGTTTTTGACAAAATGGCGGAAAAACTTGAACAACGCTACTGCATAAAATTTTGTGTAAAGCTTGGCGGTTCCCAAGTGGAAACGATCCGCAAGATTCAACAGGCCTTCGGGAACGAAGCAATGGGCACCACACAGATAAAAGAGTGGTACAACCGCTTCAAAGATGGTCGCACATCAGTGGAAAGTGAAGCACGTTCTGGTAGGCCCTCAACATCCCGAAATGAGATCGTCATTGACCAAGTGAGGACCCTGCCGATGCAGGATCGTCGAATCACGATCAGAGAACTTGCAGACGAGGCGGGCGTCAGCATTGGATCCGTTCAATCCATTGTGACTGAGGATTTGGGCTAAAGGAGAATCTCAGCGAAGTTCGTGCCAAAGCTGCTAACGATCGAGCAGAAGCAACTCCATTTGGAGATCACACAGGACATGCTGGAGACTGTGAACAGCGATCCCAACTTCTTCAACACAGTGATCACTGACGATGAGACCTGGGTTTATGGGTACGACCCAGAAACCAAGTTCCAGTCATCACAATGGAAGCATCCAACATCCCCGATGCCAAAAAAAACAAGGAAGATCCGCAGCAATATCAAAGTCATGCTGACCGTCTTCATTGACTCCAGTGGCGTGGTTCATCACGAGTACCTCACCACACGGCACAACCATCACCAAAGAGTACTACCAAGAGTTACTGCGCTGCCTTCGTGACGCTATGCGACGCAAACGGCCGGAGCTGTGGGCAGCGGTCAATTGGCAGCTCCATCACGACAACACACCCGCCCATTCTTCACATTTGATAGAGTTTCCTGGCCAAACACAACACACCTGTGCTTCGTCAGGCTCTCTACTCTCCCGACATGGCTCCGTGTGACTTCTGGCTTTTCCCCAAGCTGAAAATGCCCCTGAAAGGGACCAGATTTCAGTCCAGAGAAGACATCATGCGGAATGCGACGGACCAGCTGCGCGCCATCCCAAAAGAGGCGTTCCAGCGCTGCTTCCGACAGTGGCAGAACTGTTGGGAGAAGTGTGTGGCAGCCCAAGGGGACTACTTTGAAGGAGATTAGTGTAAGTTTGTTGTATCTGGATACGAGTAATTTTTATGAACAAAGGTCGGATACTTTTTGAACACACCTCGTATACATATGTCTGTGTCTGTGTCTCCAAAAGGACTGTCTGGCAAACCCTCCAATCTACTTCCTAAACAAACTTTGTCTCAACCCTATTGGTGGTGTGTATCCCTCTCCATGCCCCTCCCCCACTCTCTTTCTTCTGTTCTTTTTGTTCTGCGACATCCTCATCCGTTCTGTCTTCTAGCTCCTCCATGAGCCTTGACACTATATCCAAAAAAAACTTGAAGTTCAGTCCCTCAAGCTTTTGGCTCCCACCATCAGTCATGATCTCCCTTTTGCACACCGCACATCAAAATTGGCCTCCAAAGACAGCCTGACATCCTCTGTCGCGCTAAATCTTTCCTAAGAAAATCCAAACTTTAAATCTCCATTCCCTCAGCCTCCTATTCATTTATTTTTTGTTACATTTATGCTTCTTCTGCAGTTTTTCCTTCCACTTCTGTGATTAAGAGTTTGCACCTGTTTCCAGCTTGTTCACCCTGTGTTCTCCCCCTTCACCTTGCTCTCATTCTTTCAATGTCTTTTCTTCCTCCAAGTCTCCCTCTATTCTGCTGTTGCTGCACCCCCCCACACACACACCCCACAGTTATTTTTGTTCTGTTATGTCCTGGTCCATTCTAGCCTGGTGTTGGCTCAGTGGTTAGGGTGGCAGCTTGGGATCCGAGGGTTCTGAGTTCAAGCCTCGTTGCCTGCTGAATTAATTCACCAGGAGGTTGACACAGCCTGCCATCCTTCCGAGGTCGGCAAAATGAGTACCAGCTTGCTGGGATGACCGAGTCATTCAAGTATCCTGCGTCAGAGTGGCGACCTGTCCAGGATTGTGCCCAATAGCCAAGGAGACTGCTTCGGCAGCACCAACGCTCTGTACAGAGTATGGTCCCAATGGACTGGTCCATTCTGTGTTCAAGCTACTACATGCACTTCAACCCTGTAAAAGACAAAGTTAAAAAGCAAATTAATTGTACTTCTTCATCTTTCTTTCTTTCTTCAGCCAGGTTAGCACAATAATGGCTGAAGTGATTACAATGATTCCAACACGAAGATGTAACATGGTTTCCGGCGTATTGCACCATTACCATAGCATTTTCAAAGAAATTGAACTTGTTCGGCAATAGGAAATCATTTGCATGGACGTTGCACACCATTTATGCATGCGCCGATTGGGTAACTCTGCCATAATAATGTCTTCAGCAATAACCTGTGCCATAGATTGTAAGATAACTGCAGTATGGGTAATTTACGAAGGAAAAGGGCTCATAATAAACAGAACTATAATTCTCTTCTTCCCCTTACCCCCCTCCCCCCCCAAAAAAAACAACAAAACAAAACAATAGAAACAAGTCAAAAAGAACATTGAAGAAAAATGAAAAAAAAACATGTTGAGATTGAATCCCCAAAAAACGACCGAACAACGTAGGAATGACTCCACATTACGACCCCACGATCCTTTTACAGATCACCATCATTGCATCTTTTGACATTTTTGTCATATGTGGCAATAGGAACAATTGTATGAAGATGTCTATGTTAGAGGGAGTTGTTGATTTGTAGTGTGGGCTGGCATAATAGTGTATTATATTTGTTGTGGGATTGAGATGGAAAAATGGCAAAATATGTTATGATGGTAATCCACACAAGTATTGTGGTGTCGTATTATGGAGTCGCTCCGACCTTGTTCGGTTGTTTTTTGGAGATTCCATCCCGACTTTGTTTTTTTTTCTTTTTTTTGTAGCTTGTGAAGTATTAAACAACAAAACTGGAGGAGTTAGAGTCAGATCAGTAAAGAAGTAAACAGAGGCTAGTTAAGAAAATAATACTGCAAGCCAAAAGACAATACGAGAAGGATATCGCCAAGAACATTAAACATAACAGAAAAGCATTTTTTTTTTAAAGTACTAAAAGGGGTAAAGAGTAGGTTAAGATATGTGTGGGTCCATTGAGAGATAGCTCAGGAAGAATGGTTAGTGATGAAAGTGAGATGGCAGGCTTAAAAAAGTTATTTTGCTTCAACATTTACGGAAGAATTAGGAGGAATTACCAGTGGCTTATTATTTTGTATGCAGCCTGGGACTGCTGGGTGCATCAATTCTGGAAGTGTGGCTGTGCTGCTAATGCAGTGCTCCCTTTTTCCAGTAAACTGGTACTCATTTTGCTGACATTGGAAGGATGATGGGTTGAGCCAACCCACATGGTATTATTTAATGGCACGACAAGGGCTCAAACTCAAGGCCCTAATATCTTAAGGCAGCCATCTTAACCGTTGAGCCAACACCAGGCTTTACCAGTAGCTGAGAGAATATATAGTCTATAGGAGATGCGGAAGGCTTTTTGACCTATTCAGGTAGAAGCAGAGCAAGTAAAGAAAAACAGCTAGGAAAGCAAAGAGAGGATAAAGATCTGTGTCCAACAATATGCATCTGAGGCTATTGAGGGAGGTGGCAGAGCAGATAACCTAATTACATGTGAGAAGGAAGCAAACAATATTCTGGTCCCTCCCAAAATCAGGATCCAAACCGAACACGATTCCAGTTCTAGTTCCAGGATCCTTTGTGACAAGACACCATCTTCTGGTCTGAGAGGTTGTTTTCGAAAAGTGAGTCAGCTATAACTGTTCCAAAATTGTTATACCACCCCATCCCTCCCAAAAATTTGATTCTGTATCAATCTTGTCCACCCCTTGCATTCTCCCTTACCCTTCATCATCACCCACATCCCTTGTTTGTCCATCTCCATCCTGCAGTTGGCATTTCCCCCTTTCTCTTCTTGCTGTTCCTTTTGTTATGTTGCATCCTAATCCGATCTGTGTTCTCGCTCTTCTTCAGGCCTTGACTATGTATATGAAAAACAAAAGAAAAAGTTATTGTTAATTGTTGGTGTCAATTTGTTGATGTAATTTACTTACACACCTGTTTGAGTGCTTTTGCTTGCATTTTTGTAATGGGATCGTGTGTTTTCAAACTGGACTGCAAGCTCTTATGGGTCTCGTTTGAGTCTGTTCCTGCATTTCTTCTCCTTCCTCGTTTCCTGTTCGATCATCCCCCGACTTGTTGGCCCGCTGCCCGAGTCGGTGCATTACCTTTTTCCTCTGTCACCGCACTCTTCAATGCACCTCAATTTCATAGGAAAAAAAGATTAAATAAATAATTAATTAATTAAATAAAAACAGACTTTCCCCAATGATCACTCAATCACTCATTCACAATAAAGGTCTACTCCATGACATTTAATTGCTCCAGTTATCCCAATATTCTTGGAGGGTTAGCCGGGGAAAGTTTTTGGCCCAAGTCTTTCACGAACCAGGCCTGATGTTCTGCGAAAGGTGGTAGGAATTTGGAATTGTTCAGGGTGCCAGTGATAACTCACTTGTAATTTGCAAGACTCCATGGGATCTTTAACATCCACAAACTAATGCTAGCAGGTGGGACACCCAGCTTAACGTCCATCCGAGAGCACGTATTGATGCAACGCCCTGCCTACAAAGCATGAATTTAACAGTTTATAATCTGGTTGGGAATTGAACCCAGACTAGACAGCTCAAAAGGTAAGTGTGTTAGAATCTGCACCATCCTGTCAGATGATTATACAAGGAGGTGAACAATTTAAAGCTCTGCAAAGTAACCAGAAAAGGTTTCATGTAATTTTTGCTCAAGGTATAAGAACAGCGAAACTTGCCCAACCTGCTCACCTTTTTTTGCACTTTTTATATGACCAGATAAACATGTGGCCACATAATTAAGGTTTTGATAACAGTAACCTTCAAGAAAAGCTCACTTATGCATATACTTTTGGCCATGCAAGCCCTGGATGCAAAACACAAGTTGTAGTGAAAGAAAATCTATAAAGATGGTCATGTTGCATGCAATTTTTTTTGCAAAATTAAAGCATGTTGCAAGGCCGATGATATCAACTCAAGAGACATGGATCAACTGATCAACATAGCATCACAATTGACTGCCGGCATAAGAAAGGGGTGGCACATCTCCAAGCAGCTACTTTTGAAGGCTTGGCAGAGATGGAATGGGATTACAGTAACCTCTGTTCCATATGCCTATCAAACATAGTGCACGGGTTCACTGCATACCAATCAATCAAGGTCTGTCTGCACCTACAGGTTAGCAGCCAGCCTCGACCGAAACAAGAGAACAGTATCGAACGAACAATATCATTAAAATCAGTCAGAGTAAAACACATTTAGTGGACCTTGATGAAGGAGTACCATCTTGGTTGTATTCTGGAAAGCCACAACCATTTTTGGGGGATTGGTTTGCTCATTTAAAAAACGTTTTTAATGTTACAATTGCCAGACGGCCTCAGCCTCCATGGTTTATTTCACCCATGACCTTGCAGCCACTTGCTGCCATGAGGGTACGCAGAGGGCTGAGTTCAATAACTCACCTCAAAGCTGCCTTGTACACAACTTGTGAAGGGTGAAAAGGGTTGTCCAGTGGTAATGGTGGGGTGGGGAATGTGGTGAGAGTGAGGGATTAATGGAGAGAAGAGAGTACGTGCAGAGCACAACTTGAAGTTTCAGGGCTTTTAGTGGTGTTTTGGAAAGAGCTAGGGGATGGTAAAGAGAAGATGCTGAAAAATGGGAAGGGAAGGAAATGGGAGAAAGGAGGAAAGACCAAGCTGCAAAATCCTAAGGGTGCACACATTTCATGTTCTCAAACTAAATTTCTGACACTGCCTTTCAGTACACATCCATCTTGGCACATATGATACCCTTTTCCCCCTTAGGAAGTTACCAGGTGCAAATCTTACCGAGACCTTCTCAAGAGTTGGTTCAGGCTTACATTTACCAAACATCCGATAAGCAGTGATGTTAACTTGAGAAAGAATGTGCAAGTCTGAGGGAGTAAACATTGGTCTCAATACGGTGTGCAGGTGGAAATGTTGCAACGTTAGCATAATTATGAAAATGATTCTCTTAATGACCACAACATATCAAAATATGATATTATTAAATGGAAATTCAACCATAAAATCAAGGTCTGTCTGCACCATAAAAGTGGGAGTGGGGGGATACAGTCACCTTCCATTTCTTCAAAGTACCGGTCAATTACATTAATGAGCATGTATTCAACTTATATATGAATAGTGATGTTATAATTATTATCAAACCAATGAGGGGATAACATCATCACTAGTCTTCAAATCAGATAAGAACTGAGCATCGTTGGGATGGATCATGTATGAAAGGTGCAGAGAGAACAAAATGGTGAAAACTACAGGACTGAGAACAAAGGCTCTGTGATCCCACATGTCAAACACAAAGTGGCCTGAAAGTAAGACACATTCAATGATGTCATTTAAAAACACATAATGTCACACCTGAGAATTTGCAGGAGAGGTGTCACACTGTCGTAGGAAATGCCATTTCATGAAAAGGTGTATAAAAGTTTTGGCAGAGATAGTTAGATTAAACACTGTTATCCATGTTCCATGTGCCTTCATTGTTGAATAAGCAATAAAGTCGATCTCAGAATTTTTGCAGACATTTGCCCCAGCCAAAGCCATGTTCTCTTCTGCCTTCCACCGCTCATTCCTTTTTCCATTCTCCTCTCTATACTCGCAAAAACTCTATTCCTCTCCATGTTTTCTGCACCCCTTGCTCCTCAGCTTACGACACGTCCACCCTTGAGTATATATTTACACACGTCCACCGGTAGAGTATATATCATCCCAACTGACTGGAAGAGGGGCCTTGTTGTCCCTCTCTGCAAAGGGAAAGATATAATCACCAGAACTGCATCAGCTACCGAAGGAAGACACTGCTCTCAGTGCTGGGCAAGGTCTTTGCTCAGATAATTCTTGATAGGGTTTGCCACCATCTGCTTGAGCACCAGCGTCCAGAGCAGTCGGGCTTTACACAAAGGTGGTCATCGATTGATTGTATCGTTGCTCTTCAGGTCCTCATCGAATGCAGATGAGAGATTTGGCAGGGGCTGCTCACAGCCGATGTTGATCTCCACAAAGTGTTTGATTCAGTGAATCAGGATGCCTTCTGGAGGATTCTCAGTCTTCATAGGGTGCCACCAAAACGTATCGATCTGAGTTTTGAACTATACTCTGGCACTGAGAGTGCTGTGAGGTGTGGTGGTTTCCTCTCCGACTTATTTTTAGTTGTTGCTGGAGTTTGTTAGGGGTGTGTACTGGCCCCCAAATTTTTCAGCACTTGCATGGACTGGATTCTGGGGAGGATGTCAAAGAGATCAAGCTGCGGTGCATTGTCTGGGAATGTCAAGATCTCTGACCTTAATTTCGCAGATGATGCAGTCATTTTTGCAGAGACGCTTGATATCCTTATGGAGGCGCTGAACGAGGAGCCAGAGCTACTGGGATTACGGGTTTCCTGGGTCAAAACTAAGATCCAGGCTTTCAATAACATCTTGCATGCTGCTATCTTGTCTCTTCCTATTTGTAGTGAGGATGTTGAGGTCATGTAGAGATTCACTTACCTCAGCAGTGATATTCATGTCTCTGCATGTTGTGAGCCAGAGGTCAATAGACGTCTGGGCCGGGCCTGGGGAGTCATGGATTCACTGGATCATGGGGCGTGGCACTGTACGTACCTATGCAGGAGGATGAAAGTCCGAGTCTTTAAGTCCTTGGTGCTTCCAGTGTTGCTCTACGGATGTGAGACTTGGATTCTGACCAAGGATGTGATATGGAGATTTCAGTCCTTCGGTACTAGGTTTCTTCAGAGATGCCTTTGTTATCACTACTCAGACTTTGGGTCTAACGAGCGGTTGTTGAGATAGACTTAGATGAGATCTGTAACCTGTGTAGTCCGTGAACATCAGCTGCGGCTTTTTGGACATGTGGCTCGTTTTCTTGACACTGATCCTGCTCACCAGGTTCACTCAGCAAAGGAGTCTCGTGAGTGGAGGAGGCCAATGGGCCGACTCTGTGCCTCTTGGTTGCAGCAGGTTGATTGGCATCTCAAGGAGAGGTGAATGGGCCAGGCATCTGCCTAGGCGATGGCCAGATGAAGGCCTCTGGAGTACTGGTGGAAAGTGGACACAGAGACGCGCTGTTCTGGCTGGTGCATGCTCCGCTCATACCTGAACTGACCTGAACTGGTGTGGAGTTATGAAGTTTGGATCAATAAATTTTCAGCAACAAAAGACAAATAAGTAATTACACTGGAAAAACGTTGGTGGATTTGTACCAGATTTGTGGGTTTTTTTTTTTTTTTCAGTCGCTGGCAATTAAAAAACCTGGACATTTATCAAGCCAAATACATCCTATTATATGTTATTCACATTCCAACTTTCTGGATCTCTCACCCCACTCCACCACATGTTTTCTACAGCCTGTTTACAGTAATAAAAATACAGTGTATCATCATTTCAAACTGCACAACAGGAAATAAACATCCCATGACATCTAACAGACTGCAATATCATCCATAAAAGGTGTGTGCATTCGGAATCACTGGCACAATAACTCTGCAACAAATGTCAATTCTATTGTCAGTGTATAAACTAAACAGATGGATATAACTCAATGCTGTCCATATGCTTGAGAATGGTGAGTACCACCAAGAGAAATGGTAAGAGATTCAAGGTGCATAATGAAGATAAATTTGTTGAGTGTCCATCTCTGTGGAAAGCAACGATCTTGGTTTGTGGTCGCAGTAACATTGGTCAGTAACTCAAATCATTTTCAGGATATAGACAAAAAGTTGGGCTGGCAGGATGGCCGAGAGGTACGCACATTCGCCTCTAAGCTGTCGAGCCTAGGTTTGAATACTGACCAAGCTATAGACTGTCATCCCGGTGTTTTCAAGGCAGGGTGGCTCATCAATGTGTGTGCCATCCCTCGGATAGACGTTAAACTGTGCGTCCCGTCTGCGGACATTATTTGGTGGCCGTTAAAGACCCCAGTGTCCTTCGCAAAGAGACGGTGAGCTCTTCCCAACACCATGAACAAATTCCAAATTCCTGCCCTACCTGAGTCGAACGTTAGGCCTGGCCAGCCGGTTCATGAAAGACTTGGGTCTTCCTCTGGCTCACCACACAAGAACGTGGGAATAATTGTGGTCATTAAAAAGAAGAATAAGGAGAAGAGGAAGAAGAGGAAAGATCAGAAGTTATAAGATCACTGCAAGAAACGTTTACACGACAAAGGATGAAAATAGTAGTCCATTTGTTTCATTTGTATACACGTGGAAAGATGACACTTGTAATGCTAATGTGTTGAGCAGGTGAGCCAACAAACAGAGTGAACACCAAAGTTCTGTTTGTCTGTCAGTCAGCCGTGCTAATAGGCATTCCCAGTTCGTCCCACAGATGTGTGCAATACTTCCCTAGGGCTCCATCAACAAGCTGGCATCAAACTCAACAAGAAAGGCAACTGAACTTATATGGAAATACACGACCTTACAGTACCAACCGAGTCACTTTCAAAAAGGTAATGTTGTTCCAAAATGTAAGCCAGCTAGAGGTTCTGGTGGGATCTTGTTTGTCTCACAGTCTCCATGCAGTTTAGTCATTTTGTCAGCAAAGAACGGCTGTTACTCAGATATTTCTTCCATAACAGCACGTAAGGAGACGGGCGCACAAGATTCCTTGTGGCACCACTGGAGGCATGCGATAAGCTTTATGGGTGAGAAACCGTAAAAATAAACTGATGTTCACAGAAGGGAAGATGCAAAATGCTGCAAATGCTGGAATGTGTTGTGGAGTTCATGGAGCCAGTGTAAAGCACACACACTGCTCACATGTGCAGGCCTCTGATGATGGAGCTTATGCACTGCTATGTCTCAAGCAATGCATCTCAAATCCTTTAGCGGCACAGTATGGGATTGGCCTTGGTTGAGAAACCTCAATAAACAAGGCCAGCTCACCCCCTTCCGGAGCCTTTCCAAACAGTGCAATACGAATGTCCCACCAGCACCACACTCCTCCCCGTTGCTTAATGAATCATCACTACTAATCATGAATCACCCTCGTGAGATAAAGAGATTGCGTCCTTTTGGGCACGGCCACGTTTATACACTTTGCTTTTATTTTTCTCATTCGGGCAGTTTCAAGCTAAGAAAATGTCTGAAAAACAGAGGGGGAAAAAAAAACTTGGGAAAGCAGTGTGATAAAGGAAAATGAGGGGTTTACAAGCCTGGGATGTTCTGTGGTCAACAGTGGAGAAATCAGTACTCCCCTTTGGAGAAGAAGGAAAAAAAAAAAGAAAAGGGAAAAAGATGAGCATTCTCTCAACATCTGGGCTTCGTTTTCTGGCTCACTCTGAGAGAGCTGCGATAAAACCAAAGAAAACAGATCGCAGTGTGCCGAGGCAAGGAAGCCTTTCACAGCAGGGAAGCAAAAGGAGTAAAAGGAGATGCTTCACTCCATGGCAGCACCTTTCAGCAAGGTCTTCTGAGATTGCAAAACACTGCTGTGCGCAAACAAATGGCTCTCCGTAACGGAGTTTTCATCCAGACATGTGATTAATATCAGGATATCGCTGCAAGAATGATCAAAATGAAACTGATCTCCCCCCCCCCCCCCTCATTTCACCAGATGCACCATCTGCCGAAAGAGTTCTCATTACAATGTTTATAACAATGTAAGCCTTCCAAAAAATGAAGCCATCAAACTTACAGGATCTCCAGTCAAAAAGCAAAAGGACATGAGACGTTGGAGGAACACACAGCGATTAGGCAATAAACAAAGGTGACTTTTATGGCATCACCGAGCCTCAGACGTCAGACTTGCACAGTGCCTCCCTCAGCTCAAAGAAAGACTTGCTTTATCACCATCAATCTGGCTGCCTTGATGGAAAGCAGCAGTCAGGTCAGCGCCTTGCAATTCGCAAATTTGAGCCAGGCACACCACATGCTAACACATGCGGCATGACAGTTGATAGCTAATTGCTGAGAAAACGCCACATTTCCTCATGAGATATGAAATGCCTTCCTCATCCTATTACATTCCTGTACAAACCTCAGGGTAAATTTTTTGCAGTATTGGATTTGAAAATCAACAGTCAAAGTGGTGAATCATCAGGAACTGTGTGCTTCAGTTATCGTACAGGATAAGTGTGTGACTCTGGGAATGAAAACACTGCAGAGCAGAGTGCGTTCAGAACATATGTGCTTACACGTGCGTGCACACGCACATAAACACGCATGCGCGCACATAAACACACACACACACACACACACACACACACACACACACACACACACACACACACACACACACACACACACACACACACACACACACACACACACACACACACTAGCTAGTTGGGAATCTTATGTGGTCTCAATTCTAATAAATTTGCAGACATATACAAATATACATCTAACGTATGCAAGGTTTCATAACCTTGCATGCTGATCAAGACCCCAGAAAAGAAATCCTGTTACAGTTCCCACCCAGCCTGCATTTCGATAATCTAACCATCTGTGCTGATGCAACCAATGAAAAGCTGCCTATGCATTTTTTTGTGTGTGTTTCACTCGTTCGATAAAGATATTCAATCTCCATCAATGGAATATTCACGCTGCCAACAGCTTGAACGTGCATGTTTCTGTCGACAAAAATGCTGCATTTACCAAAGAATTCCACGTTGGTATTTTGCCCAAAGCATCCACGAAAAGGCAATTTCTTGTTTTGCACTACCTCTACAAACAACATGTGTTTTGGAAGTCAGGGACTGGCTTATCTAATGGAGTGCAACATCTGTCATTCCTTCACCTACCTCTGGGTCCTTTGTTCATTAACAGCAAACAACTGCATTCATGCTGAAGAGGTGAGAGAATACTGATATCTAACAATACCTTCAAAAGGCTCAATTCACATCTTCGCAAAAATAACGAGAACGACACTCGGTAGAGTGCAAACCTCCACTTTTCTGAACAGTTTACATTTTGTATCCCAGTGATAGGCTGGATCTGCATCCGGACTTGAACCAAAATGTAATCAATTCGTCCTTGTCACACACTCAACCTGTCCACTAAGTTTCATCCAAATCCATCCCCAACTTTTTGAGAAATTGTTCTATATATAGTTTTTGGCCCTGTCTCAATGGTGGAGAATCACTTCAAAAAATTGAGAGTATCCAGATCCGGATCTTCACCAAAATGTAATACATTAGTCCTCGTCACAAATCCAATCTGTGCACCAAAATGTGTGACAAGGACGAATTTATTAGATTTCGATGAAGATCCGGATCTGGATAGAGTATGAGAATTTTTCAAGCGATTCTTCACCAGTGAGAGATAGGCGCAAAAGTGAGATACTGTCGGACCCTGACATTCGCGGTTTGGCTATTCGTGAACCCCGTGTATTTGCGGTTCATAAAATGTGACATGCTTCTACATTTGCTGCACTATGGTTCGCATATTCGCGATTTTTTTCTCTGTTTTCACGGTTTTTCACATGCATTATTTGCGGTTTTTTTGTGTGTTTTCGCAATTTTTCTGACCCGCTTCAACATTTACGGCCCTGTACTCCACATATTCACGTTTTTTAATGGTATTTTTGATTTTCCTTCACGAACCACGAACTGCCGGAAACCTATCCCCTTTTTTCCCATTGAAACAATGCCCTGACATATGTGGCATTTTTCAGGAAAATATCTCCCGAGAATGTTGGGGTCCGACAGTATAGTAGGGTCATATCCAGGACTCCCGTGACCATGGAGAGCATAAGTTCGTTTGAGGATGGATTTTGGTACTTTGGGGTATTTAGAAAAAAATGAGCTCCTATGCCCCTCCCAAAAGTGTGGGCTAACTCCACCAGAAGGCAAAATCCAAAATGGTCGCTGGTGGCCATCTTGGAAATTACGCAATTACATAACTCTTGAGTAAAATATCTTACAGACATTAAATAAGTGTCGTTTTTTTTACTAATTTCATGACTAGGATTACATTTCAGTGTTTATTTTCTCATTTTGCGGTAATCTTCAACATGAAATTCAAAATGGCTGCCAATGGCCATATTGAATATTTGAATGTGTCCCACCTTCCGAAATTTTATAGCTTTTTACTATTATAGTAATTATGCTGTTTATTTTGTCACAGGATCATTGGATTTCTGCTAGCAAAAGACCACCGACTGCCACTACAACTGATCAGTCATCACATCACATCCCAACTGTTGAGTAACAGAATTAGCTGAGTTCAGACAAACATGTTTGAAGAATCAACCAGTAGCAGAAGTAGCAATCCCCCTCCTCAATGTGTGTTGCAATGTGGTGATCATATTGATCAGGAAGACTCACTTGATGGGATTTCCAATGGAAAGTGGCAAAGCTTGCATGAAAAAGCAGTATTTGGAGGGGGCTAGATAGGTTTGGCATGGTGTATGAGAGTGTCAACTGGGAAAAGGGACACAGAGGTCTTTGCATGCACAAGGAATGTTACCTGTCTATTTCAAGCAAGAGAAAGCTGAAAAGCGAAAATCTGCATATAGTGAACAAAGCAGGTAACCCCGACAGTTGCAGTTCTACAGGCAGTCTTTAAATACTGCATTGGCCTTGTTTTCCCCTGACCTTTTCTGCTATTTGTGCTTGGAGAACAGTTCCTGCTTATTTGTTCACACTAGTTCCAGCTCACTATTTTATTTCGTTGAGTTTGTTGGTTTCACGTTTTCTTTACACTTGCGCATTTTTATGTATAAGTGGAGGTGCAAAATTTTGACAATTGAACTTCATTTGTTGTGTCTGCATTTGCCTCTTTGATCAACCCTGCTGTTTTATTAGGTTTTGATTTCCTCAATTGATCTTGTGTTTGCTAGTTGTTACCACCACACATGAACTCAATACCTTGTTGTTTTTTTCCTGTGTGTGCAGTGAATCTACGTCTGCGTCCGAGAGCCCAAAATCTGCTGCTGCAGATCCCCTTCCAGCTCCTTCACAGAAACGTCTACGTTCGAGTACAGGGCATCTACATGATAAAAACTTATGTGTCTGGTGCATGCGTCCAGAAGACAAAAAGCATCCTGGACGGAAATTAAATACTTTGTATCTTCTAAATCAAGAAAAGGCTTGGAACGTGTTTAAACAGCATACAGTGTTAGACGACATGGACATGAGAAATCGCATTCTCAAACTGATTGACGCCACACCTGACCCATTTGTAGCTGAGATACGACACCATCGTAGCTGCTGGCTCAAGTACATCACCAACAATAAAATTAATGATGAAAGGCGTGAACTGAATGATGAATGAGCTGCAAAAATGACCATAAAAATGAGTTAGAAACAACCTAGATCATATTTTCAGGTCTGACGATGACCTCAAAATGGGCAAGTAACACCTGGAATTAATTTGTAGTCAAAAAGACACTTCATAATTCATGCCTGTATGTTAATTTACTCAAGATTTATGTATTTTTAAAAAAGTTCCAAGATGGCCACTGGCGGTCATTTTGGATTTCATAGTGAAGATGACCAAGTCGACAAGTTACACCTGGAATGAATTTCCCGCCATGTAATTACTTGAAAACAATACCTTAATCGTCTTCCTACCTTAACTGGTTTGTAAGATGTGAAATATTCATATATTCAATATGGCTGTTGGTGGCCATCTTGGATGTCACATTGAAGATGACCTCCAAGTTGACAAGTTACACCTGGAATGAATTGCCCGCCATATCATTACTTGAAAACAATACCTTAATCGTCTTCCTACTGTGCTGTATCACGTGGTTGGGTTTTCGTATATCATGACTCGCCCGCGAGGGGTGGCAGTGATGTACATCCAGGCGCGCAATAAAGCGGAGTTACTGCTAACGCTCTCACTGTCCATGTTCCGCTGCACCTCGGACATCACATTTGGCTGACGAGGATGATAGGTGGATGAGTCACGGCACATGGACAGGTGCCCGTTTTCGTCGGAGAAGACTTCGAATTGTTTTCGGAACAATTGGGGTGCTTTTTCCACGCGAATGATGTGGTCGACGAGAGCAAGGAGAAGTCGATCTTGCTCGCCTCGCTATCGACGGAACATTATCGACTGCTGAGCGATTTGGTGGAGCCAGACAAGCCCAGTGGGGACACGCTGTCGTTTCGGGACATTGTGCAGAAGATGAAAGCACACATGGCGCCGGAGAAGTCATTACAGCTGGCTCGATACCAGTTCGATCGCCTCGCGAAAGGTACGGGGGAGCGCGTCGCGGATTTCATGGCGCGGGTGAAGCATTCTTCCGTGGCCTGCAAGTTCACGGCAGGGAAGCGTCCAGCTCGGCTCAGAGATCGCTTTATTTCCGGTTTACATGATGCAAAAATGGTTTCGGCGATTCTACGGCTGAAGGGTGAAGCCACTCGGCGGTCGACACTGCTCCAGCTGTCGGGCAGACTCTCGGTGATGTTCGGGCCATCGCCGGCCGCAGCATGCCAGATGGTCCGGGGGCCCACGTGGTGTCGCGAGCACCCCGGGACGCACGCACGACCTTCGGTGCGGGCCAGGGCCAGACGTCGCCGCGCGGCCGCACGAGCGGTGAGGTGACCCCACGGATGTGTTTGGGATACGGAGGTCGACAGCTGCAGCGTGTGTGCCCGTATAAAAACACCGTGTTTTTACATTGTCGCAAGGTGGGTCATCTGAAGCGGGTGTGCCGAGGGGCGTTGGCCACCGTTAAGGTCATGGACGGCAATGTGCGGGATGACCCGGCAGCCGATGATGAGCCCGTTTTCAATTGGCCCTGCAGCGGCGCGCCTGATGACGGTGGAAATCGAAGTGAACAAAACGCCGATCACGTTTCAGGTTGATACGGGAGCGGCTGTGTCAATCATCGGCGAACTTACCGCGCGTAGACTCAACGGCCTGAGGCTTATCAGGTCGAACCTCATACTGTACACGTACACCCGCGAGAGGATAACACCCATCAGGATGGCAGACGTGTCTGTGGGGTACCAAGGCCAGGTCGCCACGCTTCCGTTGTATGTCGTGCAGGGGAGGGGTCTGTCTCTCCTAGGCCGGGACTGGCTGACCCGCATCAGGCGAGATTGGGCCGCCGTTCACCTTGTGCAACCCGTGCCGAGCCGATGGGAGGATCAGTTGGAGAAGATTCTTCAAAGACATCAAGGTTTGTTTTGCGACGACGTTGGGAAACTCAAGGGCGTGCAGGCAAAGCTTTTCCTGAAGGAGGGGGTGGTTCCTCGTTTTTGTAAACCACGACCGGTGCCGTATGCCCTGCGGGACAAGGTCAAGGGTGAACTGGATAGGCTGGAGGCCTGTGGAGTGATCGAACGGTGTCATACTCAGATTCAGCCACCCCGGTTGTCACGGTGCTGAAACGGAATGGAGACGTCCGATTGTGCGGGGACTTCAAGTCCACGGTTAACCCGGGGCTCAGCGTGGAGCAATATCCACTGCCGTCAATCGATGAGATATATGCGCGATTGGCGGGGAGTCAATACTTCACAAAGTTTGATCTGCGTGATGCATATTTTCACCTGCCGATGGATCCCGGGAGTAGCGACCTTTTGACAATCAACACGTGTCAAGAACTCGATCGATATACCTGACTCTGTTTTGGGATTGCTTCGGCCCCGGCCTTGTGGCAGAAAGCCATGGATCAGGTTTGTATTGGCTTGCCCGCTCAAACCTACCTGGACGACGTGCTCATTGCGGGGAAAACGGCGGACGAGCACCTTGCGAACATTGCCCAGGTGCTGACGAAGCTGGAAGAGTGCGGCCTGCGCTTGAACAGGGACAAGTGCGTGTTCTTCAAGCAGCGCTTGGAATACCTTGGGCACATCATCACGCCGGAGGGGCTGTTGAAAGGCCCTCGGAAGGTGGAGGCAATTCAGCACATGCCACCGCCTCGCGACAAGACGCAGCTGCGCACGTTCATTGGTATGGCACAGTATTACCAAAGATTCGTGCGCGGGCTCAGCTCGCAGCTTGCGCCGTTAACGCAGTTGCTCAGGAAGGACGAGCGCTGGGCCTGGGGGCCTGCACACCAAGCGTCGTTCGACCGCGTCAAGTGGCTGCTCACAGAGGATACGGTCCTCGTGCACTACGAGCCTGCACGTCCGCTCTTATTGGCATGCGACAGCTCTGCATATGGCATCGGGGCAGTGCTCTCCCACAGGATAGCCGATGGTTCCGAGCGGCCTGTTTGTTTTGCATCCCGGACCCTGTCCACAGCAGAGCGGGAATATACCCAGATCGAGCGTGAGGCTCTCAGCCTCATCTGGGGTGTGCAGAGGTTTCATCAATACCTGCTGGGGCGGCATTTCACTTTGCAGACGGATCACAAACCACTTCAATTCATCCTGAGACCCGAACGCGGGGTACCGGTGGTGGCGGCCGCACGAATACAGCGGTGGTGTCTATTTCTTGCTGCTTACAGCTACGATATTCAGTTCCGAAGCACCGAAAAGCATGCTAACTGCGACGGGCTCTCGCGCTTGCCTTGCGCGGAGGGTCCAGCTTTGTCTGAATCGGCCGACCGGGTTGATGTGTTTGCGCTGAGCCAGGTCAAAAGCGAGCCGATCACGGCCAAACAGGTCGTGGTGGAATCGGCTCATGATCCAGTGCTCGCCCGTGTCGTTCAGGCGATTTCTACGTGGAATTGGAGCGATCTTCCTTCAACACCGGCATTTCAGCCTTTCGTGCCGCGCGCATCGGAGCTGTCGTTGGTCCAATGGTGCGTTATGTGGGGAATGAGGGCGGTGATTCCACCGAAGTTCAGGCAGCAGTGTTTGGAAGAACGACATGTCAGTCACCTGGCGTCGTGAAGACCAAGAGTCTTGCTCGTAGCCTGTTGTGGTGGCCGGGTTTGGACAAAGACATTGAACAGATGGTTAAGCAAAGCACCACGTGTCAAACAGATGCTGATAACCCGCGTCGAGCTTCGGGACTGTGGCCAACCCCAGACAGGGCCTGGCAGAGGGTCCATGTGGATTTTGCGGGGCCGGTTAATGGCAAAATGTTTTTGATTGTGATCGATGCATTCTCTAAATGGCCGGAGGTTGTAGTAATGCAGCATACATCGGCAAACATTACAATAGAAAAACTGTGGACGATCTTTGCTAATAAAGGATTACCGGAGATTCTGGTCTCTGATAACGGTCCGCAGTTCATCGCAGGTGTATTTGATGAGTTGCGTCAAAATGGTATTCGACATCTATGGTCCGCACCGTATCATCCTGCGACGAACGGGCAGGCAGAATCATTTGTTAAAATGTTGAAACGGGCTTTGCGCAGGGGGGGTGTTGCACCTGTGCAGACGGTGGTTGATGTCTTTTTGCTCCAATACAGGAACGCTGTTCATCCTGTCACGGGCAATTCTCCTGCCATTCGTCTCTATGGACGGGCATTGCGGTCCAGATGAGATTTGCTGCGACCTGGAGGGTCGGTGAGTGGGGTGGTGTCGCGCCCGACGCTGCTGCGCAGTTTTGATGTGGGACAGCGGGTAATGGTGTGCGATTATCTCCACGGTTCCAAATGGGTGCCGGCTGTGGTCTCTGTGGTACTGGGGCCGGCAAATTGCATGGTGCGGACTGATAGTTGGGAGGTGTGGAAGCAGCACGTGGATCAAATGCATGATCGCTGTTCAGCGTCACCCCCCCCCCCATGCCGAGCGATGTGGGATCCCCACCTGTGATGTCGCCGTGGCCAGGCGTTGTATCGCCAGGGCCGGATGTGCCGACGCCCGCGGGGTGTTCACCTGATTTCGGTCCTGCCCGAGGACGGCGAGCAAGCTTGTCGGCCGGGGGCGGTTGTTGTTGCGGATGGGGAAAGCCCGGCGAGGGTGTCACCTCAACCGAGCCGGGAGGCGTCTGAGCGCTGCCCGCCCGAGGCGGGTCAGGAAACGACCGCGGTTTTACTGGTTTGGAAGATGTGAAATATTCATATATTTAATATGGCTGTTGGTAGCCATCTTGGATGTCACATTGAAGATGACCTCCAAGTCGACAAGTTACACCTGGAATGAATTTCCCGCCATATAATTACTTGAAAACAACACCTTAATCGTCTTCCTACCTTAACTGGTTTGGAAGATGTGAAATATTCATATATTCAATATGGCTGTTGGCGGCCATCTTGGATTTCACATTGAAGATGACCACAAAATGAAAGAATAACCACTGGAATGAACCCCTAGTCATTGAATTAGTAAAAAACGACACTTATTTCATGTCTGTAAGTTATTTTACTCAAGAGTTATGTAATTGTGTCATTTCCAAGATGTCCACCAGCGACCATTTTGGATTTTGCCCTCTGGTGGAGAAAGCCCACAGTTTTTGGAGGGGCATAGGAGCTCATTTTTTTCTAAATACGCCAAAGTACCAAAATTCATCCTCAATGAACTTATGCTCTCCATGCTCACGGGAGTCCTGGATATGACCCGACTAGTATCGCATGATATCGAAAAAAGTTATGGAAGGGTTATGAAAAAAAAATTATTGGTGGATGAGTTGGGGAGGTGACGACAACGAGCCGATTCGATTTTGGTTATAATCTGGAACAGATCCGGTCTATCAGTGGGATACAAAACATCAACTGTTCAGCCTGGCAGAGATATGGGCTCGACCGAGTATCGTTCTAGTTACCCCGCGCACGCAAAGCGAAAGTATGGTTAAGCAATTGGTTCATGTCCGTCCATCAGTCTGTCTGAATACAAATGTCAGTTTATGATTGAATAACTTATTTCAATTGAATGTTATATTTTGAACACGAATCGGAAAACAAACCTGCTGTTTTACAGTACTTTGTCTCTGAATTTGTCCCGATTGTACATGTGCAGAGAGGAGCGAGATACTTTTATATTATATATTTTTTTGACTCTGTCTGCCTGCCTGGCAGTGAAACAAAATTGAAAATCATTCCAAACAGGAAACTTACTGTTTTTAAGGATGTCATAAAGGATACATACAACAGAAGACACAAAGAATAATGCAATATGTTCGATCGGGTGGTGTAATAGACAACGGCGGTAAAATGGCAATAAATTCCAGAATTAATTCATTTACACGACTTTTACAATCTATATATTATATAAATTGAAAGAGCACGGGCCCGTAGGTGCGTGCCAGTATGTGCAGCTTCGTTCCTTCGCTTTCGTAAACGACGACTGGATTGACGACGAAACAATTGGGGCATTGTTTCAATGAGGTCGGACCAACCGTATCATAAATGGCCATAACTTGGGAAACACCTGGGAAACATACTCAGGTCTAGACGGACAACAAAACAGGTCTAAATGTTTAGACGGACAACAAATTCATTATAGATTAGAAAATATCGAAATGAGTAGGATTAGTTACTCAACTCCAGTAATGATAGATCTTGTTTTAGGTCATATTTTCAAAATGGTAGTGAATTCAACGTCGGTGCAGTCATTTCTTAGAGTAAATCGACCCCATAGAGTTTGAAAATGCTCTCCATTTCCACCTCGGACATCCAGAAGTACCCGTAATCGTACCTGACCATACCCTAATTTATTCAAGTCATGAGACTAAAAGTCGTCATATGGAGCGACCTCTAAATCACCTCCGATCAAGCTAAAAAAAAATGTAGGTGCGTTATTGGATCATATTAGAATAATTTTAAGCTTGTGGAGCAACATTCTATTTTTTTGACTTTTTTGGACGACCCTAATATATATACATACATACATATACTGTATATATATATATATATATATATATATATATATATATATATATATATATATATATATATATATTGTTGTGGTTGACGAAATTCGCAAACCACCATTCAGGTCCCTTAGGTGAGATATCTCTGTAAGTATATGTGTAGTTAGGCCCAAACCCGTTGTTTAGAGGGAATAAATGTCATTCATTCGGGCTGCGACCCTTCAGGATAGCCGTTTTTCTTTTACTATCTTTATTTTGGACCAGCCGCCATTACTACCACCACAACCACCACCAACCACATCTCAACAGCCATCACACAACAACCACCAACCGCAACGCCGCTTCACAACCACAGCCACGACCCTTACCGTCACATCTCGCTCTCGCAACCATCGCATCACCGCCATTCTCGCGCCGCTTGTGGACACCGATCCTGGACTCGTGCAGGGCGCGCGCCTAGCGGCGGGTGCAAAAACACCAGCCTTTCCGAAGAAATCGGATCAAGAACGATTCACGCCCACTTCTGTTCCGTCCTATCAGCGAACGTGGGGCGATTTGGCCCCGCCTCCAGGTGCGTCGGAGTATAATCGCTATATGCAGATTCGCGGATCAAAAATCATTCACGCCCACTTTTCCTCTGTCCAATGGGGAGCCAGCCAGAGGTGAAGGGTCGAAGGTGAAGGAGCGAAGCCCCGGGGGCTATAAAGGGCCGCGTTCGCTCGCCGAAAAGGCAGTAGTTGAGTCAGTCAAGGAGAGTTGAGAAGAGAAGAGTCAGAGAAAGCAGTTGGACGGAGCTGAGAAGAGTGGAGAGTTGGAGAGGTGGCGGCGGCGAAGGCAGTCGAGAGGGCGCTCGTGTCAGAGTCGGGGAGCTGCGGAGAGGGGAGGCCGGTAACGCGACCGAGGTCGCGGTGGAGACGCTCGTCGCGGGACCCGAGCCAGCGAGATATCCTCATTCCCCCGAGCATCAACAACCCCCTCCTGTTTCCCCCCGCGCTGAGATAGTGTGAGAAGGGGGCCCCGTTCCCACCCCATTTCCAGGCAGTGCCAGCGAGGCCCGCGGAGTCAGGGCGCCACCGCCATTTTGCGGCTCATCACCAGACGGGTAGGCTCGACGCGGTCTCGGCCCCAGGCCCGTCTGCCCCCCCTCATCGTTGAGGGTGGTCCCTTTTTCTTTTGCTTTGAGTATATGTGTTGTCGGCGCCGTCTGTGAAGTAAAACTGTATAAGTGTTGCCGTGTGCTCGGTAGTCGGTAGTAGATCTGCATTGTGTTTCTCTTTTACATTTGCTTTTTGTGCAGAATTGTGTGCTTCTTCTACTGTTGCATTTGCTTTTTGTGCAGAATTGTTGCTTCTTCTACTGTTGCATTTGCTTTTTGTGCAGAATTGTTGTGCTTCTTCTACTTTTACATTTGCTTTTGGTGTATAATTGTATATGTGTGCTTTCCGTTTGCCGCGGAATAAATGTGCTTTATGTTGAACTGTTTTTCCCGTTTCGCTTCGTCTTTTCCTTTATTGAATCTCCATCTTACTTCACGTAAAGGGTTGGTCGTGGGCTAAATACGCCCAATAATTAATCGAACCTTCGAGGTTGACGATAACACCGCTCGGTTATCCCGATAGTACGGAACGGGTCGCTTAAAGTGGCCCGTGTCCGAAGTCGACCTGCGGCGAGGTGCGATCGCCCGGTCTACCCTCCGTGTGGGTACTTAGGTAGGTCGAATTTGGCGAGCAACCCTATCCCACGCGGGGGGGCGATTGGCACGATCGTGGTGAGGCCGAAAGGCCCACCCATGACTAGTTCCCGGCGTTAGTCCGAGAGGGTCACGACGGGATTGTCCGTCCGGTGGGCGACGTGCCGCGATTCGAGTTACGTGGCCGCTCGCACGCCGGTGGGCGCGAATCCGCAACAACACACACACACACACACACACACACACACACACACACACACACACACACCCGGGCGTAGTGGCAAGCGCCTGTAATCCAGCTACTCGGAGGCTTGGGTTGGAGGATCGCTTGAGGACGGGAGCTCTGCGCTGGGCCGCGCTATGAGAGGGTGTAGGGCAGCCCGGAATCATGGCGAAACCCAATCCTTATCCCTGTGTCGTAAGAGGCGACCAGGGTTGCGTCAGGAAGGGCATCGGTTGTGGTCAAGTTTCATCGAAATAATGTGTAGTTTTTGAAAAGAGCAAATATCTATTTTTTGGGGAGGGGGGTCAAAAAACCCCGTAAAACCGCATGAGTGCAGATTTAGATGTGGTCAATACACCTTTGTTAGGCATCAGTTACGAAGCTTGTGGCCAAGTTTAATCAAAATCATGCGTTTGGTTCAAGCGATAACGACTGAAGTGTTTATGGACTGACTGGCTCACTCACCGATTGACACAACTCAATCGCATCTGCTCATCTGACTGAAATCCAGGTGAGCTTATAATAATAATAATAATAATAATAATAATAATAATAATAATAATAATAATAATAATGGGCATCCACAACCATCATTGACTGTGTTCTGAGAGGTCGGCGGAGACCTTCACTTTTTTTTTCTTCCGCCCTCTTTTTCACCTTTATTGGTTCACGAAAAAATATTTTCACAAAAAAAATAATGACCACTATATTTGTTATTCTTGTCTGTCTGTCTGTCTGTCTGTCTGTCCCGAGCATAGCTCTGTAGGTTTTGATCCGATCCTGATAAAATTTTGGTGGGAGGTTTATATCATGATCGAGTTGTGTTTTCCTGAGAATGGGCGTGGTGCGCCCATTATGGGCGGAGCCACGCCCAAAAAACATGTTTTTAGGGGGTAGCCGATTTCAATTTGTATCTTCTCCTAGGGGGTTTGTCGAATCTGACAGGGGTTTCGGTATTTGGTTAGCCCAAAGGCAACTGCATAGCCCCACGGAGCTCGATTTTTCATTTACGTCCCAAGGTCAAGGTCACAAGGTCACGAACTTAGAAAATTGCGAATTTTGATGTAAAAAATTATCTTCTCCGAGGGGTTTGTCGAATCTGGCTGGGGTTTCAGTATTTGGTTAGCCCAATGACACTTGCATAGCCCCACGGAGCTCGATTTTTCATTTACATCCCAAGGTCAAGGTCACAAGGTCACGAACTTAGAAAATTGCGAATTGTGTTTTTAGGGGGTAGCCGATTTCAATTTGCATCTTCTCCTAGGGGGTTTGTCGAATCTGACAGGGGTTTCGGTATTTGGTTAGCCCAATGGCACCTGCATAGCCCCACAGAGCTCGATTTTTCATTGACGTCCCAAGGTCAAGGTCACAAGGTCACAAGGTCACGAACTTAGAAAATTGCGAATTTTGACGTAAAAAATTATCTTCTCCGAGGGGTTTGTCGAATCTGGCTGGGGTTTCGGTATTTGGTTAGCCCAATGGCACCTGCATAGCCCCACGGAGCTCGATTTTTCATTTCGTCCCAAGGTCAAGGTCACAAGGTCACAAACTTAGAAAATTGCGAATTTTGACGTAAAAAATTATCTTCTCCGAGGGGTTTGTCGAATCTGGCTGGGGTTTCGGTATTTGGTTAGCCCAATGGCACCTGCATAGCCCCACGGAGCTCGATTTTTCATTTCGTCCCAAGGTCAAGGTCACAAGGTCACAAACTTAGAAAATTGCGAATTTTGACATAAAAATCATACGACCGCCAAAACTTTGAGAGCTAGGATGACAATATTTTTGATGCATAATCTTGAGGTCATTCCCCACCTAAAGTCTTGAAACCATTTTGCTCTATCTCGAACACCTTGCCCGTGGAGCCCCCTTCAAGTTTGTTTTTCTGCTGATTTCATCAAAGTATGTATAATCCGAGGAGTGCTAAATGCCATATAGCCTATATGACGTTATATTGTTCCTGGAATGTTCCAGAGGAAGTTTTGCACCAAAGGTCATAATCCTTGACCTTTATCCTTTAAAGTTCACAAAGGCCAAATTTTCAAAGTTGTGGGAATCAAACCGGGTTTTCGACCTTCTTTGACGAACTAACTCCAATAAGCTATATCACGTATCCTGTTTCCTTATTTTAATGTCCACATTGTTTTGTGACCTTTAAAGGTTATGCAAAGGTCAAATTTTTTAAGTTGTTGAACGAAACTGGGTTTTCAACATTTTGCAGCTAATAACCTGTCACTCGTACCACATCATGTTGATCATTTTTATAACTTGGTCAAACATTATCACATTGTCTCATCCTTGACTTCTAAAACGATCGACAACGTCAAATACCGCTCGTGAACCATCGTCGTCTTCAGACTTGTTCTTTTTAAAATTTGTTTTCACAGTAACCACTTGAGTGATTAAGCAAAACTTCCAACATAGGAGCACCTCCCTATGGAGAATGTTTTAACAAAGTTACATGATGATTGGATGGAAAATGCAGCTGGCGTTCCAAAAAGTACGTTTTCTGGAGGCATGGGTTGCAGGGTGTTTCATGCATCAGGAATAAACGACCTTGACCCCGCTTCACTCAGCTAAATAAGAGTTGCCACAAGTGTACCAATATGTCTTCCATTCGGAAATGGAAAATCCGAATAAGTTTCTGTTGTGTACAGGTGGAGTGGTGGTGGGTGGGGGAGGGGAGGGGGAGGGAGGAAAGCTAATGAAGCTCTTCTGACTTTAGGCACACATATACAGGGCACAAAATTGGTATCCTTTAATTTCCTCGACAAAATTTTGTGCAAAGGAACAACGTCTGGTCTCAACTACAATGTCATTGGAGATTATTACACAAATAGTTCGAGGCTATTGATGCACTTGGATTTGTATGGGGAAAGCTATAGGTGATGTTTCTAAAACAATTCCACCTGACAGGGTTAGAATTGTATTGTAGCTCAGGTTTCCTGTGTCTTACCTGTCCCATCTTCCAAAGAACCCCACAAATGGCACGAGTCCCCAAGAGCATGGAACAGAGCCTTGCAAAGGTCTGCCTCAGCTAACTCCTGCTCCTCTCCTCCATTCAAAGCCTCAGCACCAGACAAGGAGTACACATAGGTCAGCAGTAAAATGATGTCCAATGGAGAGAAGTCATCATGACCACCAGAGTGCTGAAGCCTGGAGCAAAGCTGAAGCAGAACTTTAGGAATATCACCATTCCGGAGACTCTGCACACAGCACCAGAAAACGTGCTTTTGTTTACCTTTACTTTAACTAAAGAAATAGGATAATTAAATTTTTTTAGCAATCAGCAATGAACAGTCGCGTTCAATTTTTTGGGAAAACAAAAATGACATTAAAAACATTGAGGAAATATCTGGCATTGATGAGTTCATGCATGTTTTCTGGCAAACATATGTCAAGAAGCCAAGTTTGACTCTTTCCCACTAGACATGGACTCTTGTGCCCAGAATATAAAAACTAAGAATAGAAACTTTGAATTGTATTCCACTTTATGGGAAGAAGCAGTAGGAGGTTGACCTGCAATAAATCTTCAAGCATTTTTCCCACACCCAATTCCACAAAAGAAAGCTATATAATGAATCCAAATGCTCCTGTAAATTTTCCATGGAATAACTTGCTTCAGTGCTAAACAATGTGGAGTGTCTTTCACAGTGTTGTTCAAGTTCTTTGCATTGTTCAAGCTTTAGCTATCATTTGTGAGATTAGATGCTTGTTATCATTGCCAAAGAGGTTTTCTACTGATGTCAGTCTCAGTTTGTATTAAGTACACCTTTGTATCACCGAACATTAAAGTGCATACAGATTCTGGAATTGGACCGCAAATGTAATGAAAATAGCATTCACCATTTTTAGATGGCACTTCAGCTTAAATTCATTCAATATCCTGGATGTTAGCATAAACATTAGTGGGTGGTGGCAGGAGACCAGAGGGAGTGCAGGCGATGGCAGTTTTGGTCACATGTCATCATAACTTGATACTTGAAACTGAATCCTATATCGAACAAGGGGGGAGGGGTGGGGGAACTTTTTATTGATTCTGGGAAGACACCATTTCACCTTCTGATATCTGCAAAAGGAGATTACAAAAAAAAAAAAAAAAAACCACACACACACACACACAAATGACAAAGAAAGTTCCAACTCCAGAAATGGGGATTTCGAATAAAGTGTAGACCCCTCAGAAGAAATAATAAAGCCAATTTGTGGAGAACCAGTGCCAAAAGTATGTCAGACATCTGAAAATATGGATCCTGACAACTTCGATCCTGGAAAGAGTCCCTGCAATGAGTATCACTTCATCCAAAGTGCAAATCCACTGACAATGCAGCACTACAGGTGACAAGAAAAGCACCAGCAGCCTCACAGCAGTGGATGCTCACACATGCATACACAACTAGAGAGAGTTCAAAGAACACCTTACCCCAAGCAGTGCTCAAGTTTATAATTCAACTGAAAATTTTTTTTAAAGGTGGTATAACAAAAAAAAAAAAAAAAAAAAAAAAAAAAAAAAAAAAAAACATTCCAAAAGTTTACCACCATGCAGCTGGCATTCCAATTCACAGTTCCAATTCCACAGCATATTTGACACAACCTTATCTAACATGTTACATTAGTTCTTCATGCCTGTTGTTTGTGTCCTTTATTTAGGATGTCCTTAAAAACAGCGTTTCCTGTTTGGAATGATTTTCAATTTTGTTTGACTGCCAGACAGGCTAAAACAAAAAGTATCTCACTCCTCTCTGCACATGTGCGATCAGATCCCATTCAGAGCCAAAGTCCTGCTAAACTGTCGGTTTATTTTATGATTAATGTTCAAAATACAACGTTCAATTGAAATAAAGTTGGTCCTGACATTTGTAGATGGACGGATAGACAAACAGACAGACAGAAGTGAACCCATTGCTTAACCCAGCTTCTTGCTTCCTGTGCATGAGTAATGATGTCACCATGGGGCAAATTAAATTGATAAACCCTTGTGCTGCAGGTCCTCACAAGGTGGCTCAAAAATGGATAGAAACACGAAGCTAAAGGAGGTTAGAATGAGGAAAAAGGCCTCAGATGGAAACTGATGGCAGCACCACATGAGGCCTTTTGCTTCATGTTGACCACCATAAATAATGCCTTCCAAGTCATGCACGTCTGCCACAATTTCAGGTCTTGGAGCAGCATTTCTCAAAAATATAATCATCACACAAGCTTTTAAAATCCAATCCACCATGGCTATTACTCAGTAGCCATTAACCAATGCATAATGTTATAAGGGGCATTCAAAAAGTTTTTGAAACGTGATACTGACAATTGTCCAAGACTCACCAACTGTTTTTTTCCTTAACGTGGTGTGCTTTGACTTCAATGCATTGGCTCCATTTGTAATTGAAACTGTCTGTGCGAGTAAATTAAAAGTTTTGAGATTGTGTCTTCAGCCACATCTTGGTTGCTTCAATCGGTTCCTCATCAATAGCAAGACTTCACATGCAGAAACAGTTAATAATCATGAGAGACTAGATACAGACGATATGTGGGTAGGGGAGGGCATAGGGGGGTGAGGAGGTGGTGGGGCAACACCTCATCAACGTCGTCTAAGCAATGTTGAATATAACTATATCTCACCATCTGTCGATTGGAGTCACGTGATGACCCACCCCACCCCTTGGAGATCAGTTAACATCTGGTACACGATGTGCTAGATTGAGACTGTGGTTAAAACTCAGACCTAAGCTTTGCTTTCATGGACAGCTGTGAAAGTTGGTGGTTCTTTCAGTTTTGAATATGGATCATTCCAAATACAAACAGAATTTTAAGGATGGATGTAGTGTTATTAAATGGGAATATCCTGCCTGGTGTCGGCTTCACGGTTAGGGTGGCTAACTTTGGATCTTTGGGTCCTGAGTTTGTGCCAGTTGGCCAATGAATTAACACCAGGCATGGTCGACTCAGCCTGTCATTCTTCAGAGGTTGGTGAAATGAGTGCCAGTGTACTGGTAATAGGGGCACATTGCATCAGCGGCACAGCCGCGCCCTCAGCCAATGATACTACCCGTAGCCTTGTGCTGCATACGAAGGAGGAGGAGGAGAAATATCCTGACTTAAGCGAAGAAGAGACACAGTGCCTCAGATATTAAAATGTTGTTTTTGTCTTTTATAAACACCATGTCTTGTATAACAAAATGAGTCACAGAGCGGTTTGGCATTTTTATCAGGAAAGTTGTGCTATGCTGGATGGAATTGCAAGTGGAGAGCAGTACATGAAAAAAAAAAAATTTGAGATGCATGGTATTGTGGGACAAAATGGCACATGGTGTAAATCAAGAAATGTTGCAGGACATGCAACAGGATCAAAGCCAGCTGAAATGTTGAGGTGACACCAAGAGGGGACAAAATGATCGAAGCAAGCAGAGGATGGAGGCGTCAAACAAACAAGAAATAGAGATTACCAAAATAGTTGCAGAGAAGCAAAAGCAAGAAGTCATGGGTTGTGTAAAAATAATTTTTTCCCAATCGAGACAACTTGATATCTGCCTTCTGAGTATCTGAAGGAACATGGTCACAAAATGCATTTTCAATGTTTTAAAAATGATGAGTATCCTAAACACTTCTGGCACTGCACACATTTACACACACATACATATTGCGATCATGGTACATTAAATCAGTTTCATTTGGGTGTCCGTCGAGAAAATGATACGTTTTGCTATTTCCAAGTTTGCCTGACAATTCCAACACCCAGTCCAATTTTTTACAAGCTCGAAACACTCGCTCCCTTCAGGAGCATTGGCAAGCGAGGAGGGAGGGGGAGTTTACCTTGACGACCACCAACACATATGCAAAATTTGGTGATTGCGTGAAAGTCGTAAGTCATCCCAACCCCCTGTGAAGGGGAAGGGGGGGAGGGTTGTGCCCACGACCTGAAAAAAATCTGGTGTAGATCGGGCCAGCCCTGTTTATTTTTCTACGATTTTCAGATGTACATATGTACGTACGTACAATTGACTTAGTTAACATAGGAGAATGGCTTATTCAACGAGACAATACCTCCCAAAAAATGTTCAAACTGGGACATGGTCCGGAAATGGCAAAAGTTAAAGGAAATGCTTATGCGTCTGGTTTAAAGCTTTCCGGACTAAGATTTGGCAAATATCTGAAGGCCATGTTTTCATATCATGAAAAAAGTCGAAACATGGACAATCTTGCACAAAACAAAACCAAATAAGTAATTTCCAGGATCCATAATCCATCTTCACCGAAATGTGAAAAAATAAAAATCCCCAGAATATTTCGCAGACTTAAGAAACAAGCTTGCTTCTTTCGGTGAGTCAGTTATGACTAACCACCAATTGCAAGCAGAGGCAGAAAGAGCAGCCACTTGAGTCGTTGCAAAACAAGAAAACTATCCCAAGCAATCCTTCCATCTTTATGCATTATGTGGCACTATAGTAAGCCTGGATTCAACTCCCCCCCCCCCCCCGAACCAAACAGATGTGCTAATTTCCACGCCCATATGACAACTGCAGTCAAAAAGGCCAGTTGGCTGTCCATCTCACAGTGCATCAATCTTCTCAAACCCTCTCAATGCCAGTTTTGTGTTTGAGTTTCTGTGACCTTGTAAAAACAAAATTGTTTGAAAAGGACAACTGTCCCCAATGTAAAGCAAATGCACTTTAACAGTGCAATAAATCCAGAGCTTTTCTTTTTCCTGACTTGTGCTTGGAATTAGGAAAGAATAACTGATCATCACATGCTTACACTCATGAGAATCAGCAACCATCATTCATCTTCGCATTGTTTTTGAGGCCAGAATATTCCTTATGGCCCTGTTTCTCAAAAATCGAAAGTAGTATCTAAGCAAGAGTACTTGGTAATAAAATAGGCAGCTTGTGTTTTGATTGATGGATCTTAATTGTAGTGGGATTTGCAGGAAAAATTCTGGCCTGTTCATCCACAATGTGGGCAGTTGGATGTAAGCAGCAAGCAGGAACACAGTGCTCCAGATGGATGTTTGCGTGCAGTGTCCAGATGTGTGCTGGCGTATGCGTCAGCTTACTCCCACGTGGATGTACTGCTCAGAGCACCAGTCCAAACATGTCCATTTTAAAACTTCCTATTTGTATCCTTCGAAAAGGAAGCAGGAAGTGCCAATGTTATTCAAAGTACCAAATTAGCATATCATATTTAAGAGGCAGAGATAATTTTTTGTGGCATTATAATATTTACATAATTATATATAGTCAAGCATGAGTTTGTTTGGACCTCAATAGATGTTTACATCTCCACAGGGAACGCAAATAGTTTTCCTGCTCAGATTTGCCTCCAATGCATGTGCAGTCGTGTTGAGAAACTATACTTTTTAGCATAGGTCATTAAAAAGTTGTTCTGTTCAAAATAAAGTTTGCAACAATGTAGAAATTTGCTACATTAATACAACCGGGACCACAGATGCACATGATGTCGATCAAACTTTAACAGTGAAATTTTACTTGGCCTTTTGAATCCGTTGGTTTTTTTTTGGATACAAAGTCGAGGCTCATGGAAGAGCTAGAACAGAGCAGAACACAAAAGAACACAACCGCTAGAGGAGACAACACACCAACAGCAGTGTACAGGGAACAACAAGGGAACAGATAGAGTACAGATAAAAATTTTCAGTAATTCCACTCGAGAAAACGCCCTGGATTTGCTTCGAGGATTAAGTCCTGCAAGTGTAAGGAGATTGTTGGGGGTGTTAATGAGAAGAGAAGAGAAAAGATTGCAGGGAGGGTTGGAGTTGAGATGGTGGTGCACCATGCTTGAAGCACGAGCGATTGAACCACATCCAGAATATAGTTCCACAAACAGAATAAAAATGGGACACGAGTTGGTGTCCAGTTTTAAGTCTGAATTTTGGAAATTTATGCAGGAGGGGGTAACTGGAAGACTGCATCCTGAAGGAGGTGAGGATGGTTGGACGGCTGGGAAAGCAGAGGGAGCTAAGACTGGAGGAGAGGTAGTTAAAAAAAAACAACAAAACAACCACCACCTGCCTGGAAGATTAGAGCAGTCAACCTTGTGCTTTTTGGTCTCATCACAGTGTGGACAAAGGATTTATAGGCCAAGTAGTTTTGATTTTTCAAGGAATGACTTGGAATGGGGGAGGGAGGATGCCCAGTCTGCAGCTGGCTTTGGAGGTCAGTTTTGCTACCTGGTCAGTCCAACAGATATCATGACTGATGATGAGGCACAGAGGTTTGAAATACCGAATCTCTTCAATTAGCTGACCATGAAAATAGATAGGTGGAGTCATATGACAATCCTACCAGACCAACGGGGTAAGACTGAGATTTGCCAGGATGGAAAGACATGTCCCATTTGTCAGACAACACATGTAATCAATTCCAGATCAACAGAGTGATGCAGCTGCTGTTTTTGCCTGTTTGTGAGATGGGTTACTGTATGACACAATGTGGAGTCATCTGTAAAAAGGAAGCGTTTTTTTCAAAGCATTGAAGAGATGATTTACATACATGACTGAAGACTGGGCTTAAAATACTGCATTTGAGCACTTCTACTTCCCCTGGGAGAGGATAGGAGAGAGTTCCATTGATAGCAATGCGTTGAATGCATGAATTGAGGAATGCACCAGAGCGGCCTTGTATGCTGCAGGCATGAGCATGCTTGGCAAGCAGAGCAGGATGCCAGACTGTGTCGCATGCCCAATATATGTCCAGGGAGATGCTCCTCAACTCTTGTTTGAGGGTTTCATATGGCTGGACCTGTGATAAGTGAAGGGAATAAAAGAGGGTTTCGCAGAATGAGCCATGAAGAAAGGCAGTAAAAATTTTTTAAAAAAACATACTGAAAGGCCACCAACTTACCCTTGACCACCAAGCCAAGACAGAGCACAAAAAGAACAGAGGTACAATAACAGAAAGGAGGTGGTGGAAGACATACCACCGACCTGTCTGAATTGTGAATAGGATAGGCCCATATACTTAGCTTCATCAGAGGAGATTCTAATGATATTGTAAGCCTTGGTTTCCACGGCATCAAGCTGAGCAAGGTGTGAGGCAGAGGTGCCAGCCCAAAGGGGATAGCAGTCTCCATCAAGCTGCAGATGAAAACCTTGTAGCTGGAAAGTAGTGGCATGGCCCTTGCATTAGCAAGCCTTAGATGCCAGCTAGGAGATGGAAAGACATGTTCCATTTGTCAGACAACACATGTAAGACAGTTTAGACAGTCTGTCCAAGACAGTTTATAGTGATGAATCAATCCTTCAGGTTCCAGAGAATACACCTCTCCTCATGGTTCGCCACAGATGTAGAATGGGAGGTTTGCCAGTGATTCATGATAGAGGGAGTGAGAGCATGGGAATTTCCTGCAGTAAAAGATGAGAGTGGGAGAGAATATCTCCAGAATGACCCATTGTTTGTAACAATGGAGCAAAATAATAATAATTTGAGGAAGAGACTGAACCTCAACATCCATTGTAAAAGATGTACAACATTCAGTTCTTCCATGGAATCACTCTCAATAGAAAATAAAAATCCACAAAAAGGTCAAGAATACAAATAGTTTGAATACATTGAGAATATAAAGTTCAAGTAACAACCGAAAGGCAAAAAATAAAAGGATGATGAAAGCTTGATTAAAAAAAAATATATATATATATTTGAAAAAATACCCTTGGACTTTAAAATGGTGGCTTCGATAGGTACACATGAGGAAGTGTAAAAATGTGGATGAAAGGAGGTACAAGTTTAGATCCAAATACAACATGATCACATCGACATTGATGGAGTCAAGTTTTCATCTTCAAAACAATAATAACAAAAGCAAAGTGCACTACATGTAGGACCGAAGGAAAATAGTTGGTAACTTTAGGTTGGCAGTACAATTAAGAGCAGAACATTAATATGGATTCCATCTTTAGTGGAGTCATAAAGATAATGACGAGGTAATAGTTGTCGGAAGAGCAGACAGGAACCAAGATAAATACTTTATGCTCATTCCAGATTCCCCCCCCCACCCCCTCCTTTTGTGCACGGCTCGGTCTGAAGATTTCTGGACGGAAGTTCCTGCTGTCTGAGTTTACTATCGTCATTAAAAAAAATGCCTCTCGGCGTTGCTTGCATCAGATATTTGCCGCAAGTCACATCTGATACCTAATACAGTCTACAAAGCAATTTTCTGCAAATGGTCAATAAACATATATCGAAGCGTTTGCTTCCCGTCAATCAAAGTTGACCCAAAACATTCTACGAGTCGACTCAACTTTGGAAAACTTCAAAGTATTTCTTTATTCTCAGCAAATGCCTGGCAGGAGTTTGTCAGATGGCTGTTGGTGAGCACAAAGGTTTAATCTCAATATAGCCAAGTACACTGCACTCCATATGGGAATTGCAGCTGCAAGAAAAGACAATTCAAAGGAATAATCAGGGCCAATACATGTCAACAACTCCAAAAAATGATGTCGTCACCTTCTCAATGAGAAAGCACTTAAACGAGGCTTAAATAATGACTGGCTATAAATGATATGAATATTACAAATAATTTTCTTTTAAAATAGCATTTTCAGTAAGTTCAAAGAACATACGAGACATATAAACAAACAACAAAGGTTTCTGCTTTGAATAACATCTGAAGTGGAAATCTTTTTTGTACAAAATTAAGGTTTCCACCAATAGCATTACATTTTACAAATGGCAACTCTGTGCATTGATCTTTAGCCATCAGTAAAATCTTCACTCAATGTAGGATCTATTCGAGTAAACAAAAGCCTGATATGCATTATATACTTACTATTCCATCATCCATACATCGGGACTATACTCTGTGCAGAGCGTTGGTGCTGCCTAAGCAGTCTCCTTGGCTATTCCGACACAGTATACCAGCATGCTGGTACTCATTTTGCTGACCTCGGAAGGATGACAGGCTGAGTTAACCCCACCTGGTATTAATTCAACAGCTGAGCGGGATTTGAACTCAGGACGCTTGGATCCCAAGCCAGCCACCGTAATCATTAAGCCAACACCAGACATACTTACTCATGATTGCTCATTATTTGGTGTGTGTAAACGTATATAGAAAAATAAAGAAATAAAATTGCAACAGCAGCAGGAAATGGCTTCGTCGTCGACTGCAATTGCAAAAAAAAAAAATAATAATACGAAAATGGGGAAAATTATAAAAATTTCAACAAAAGTAGAGGATCAGAAATAAAATAAGAGGAGGAAAAGGAATCGACAGCAATGGGGGTGGGAAACTGAGTTCAGAAACGCATACACGTACATCTACTTGACAGAATGAAAAGTCAGCCATATGTCTTTACTATCAAAGTGGAAGGGGGGGGGGGTGCGAAGAGGCCATCAGGGAGGGAAAAGAATAGAAATAAAATGGTGGGGATGAGGTGGTAGTAGGGGGTGGGGGAGGGGTGTTGGTAGAACAATTCAGTTGTTAGTGTGCTTTCCTCTGAGCAATCTGGTCAGGGATTTGCTCTCCAGTGAAAACAAACGAAAGCTGCCATCCAAGTGCACTGCCAGCAGGGGTTGTTGCATTTCAAAGCATGATGCCCTTTTTGTTTCATCTGCATTTAGATTGTGTACATTACAAGATCACATCACGTGATATCTTTTGAAAAGAGTCAGCCATTGTGGGCTACTAAGCTGGCTAAACTTCCCTGCTTAGAAGTTAAGAGATACTTAAGGAAATCATGAATGGACTGTAGATGTATTTTAAAGGTAGAATGGGATTAGTTGACAGTGATGACAATGATGATGATGACATATGAAAATATAGGTTCATGGAAGAGCGAGCTTTGTGCAACGGCAGAAAGCCTGGATCTTAGGAGTTGAAACAAGAGGGGGTTGGTTGTACTATTCATGCCAATAAAGGTCCCTGTCCAAACCCAACGAGTCTTAGTCATAATTTTTTTTTTTAAAGAAAAGAAAAGTGTGTGAGAAATATAGTTCAATGAAATAGTTCAGTTAACCATTTTCTGGTAGCCCAGAATAAGGTACAATGTATGAGGTGATATTATACAGCCTTTTACCTTTGGACTCATCTTACAACTGGGATACAAGAAAATTTAAATGTAGGCCTTTTGTTTACACTATACGAGTATTAGAAGAGCATCAAATACAAACATGTTCACTTGCATGCCCAGAAAATATAACTCATTTTGCTTTCATTAAAGACCAGGGTCTGAAGGGATGGTCACAAGTAACAGTAGCAGCAGCAGCACTCACTTGAGGCTAGATCGTACCCAAGGCTGGCAATGCATGCCGTGCCACAGACACGTCGAAAGAGTTGTGAATGTTATTAAGGGTGACAGCTTGTTAATTGCTTTGTTCAAGCTCTGTCACTAGCTTTGTGGGAGCCTAATATGGTGGAAGGTCCTTTGTGCAAAGGCAGAGAGCCATTTGTAAAGCTTTCTTCAGGCAAGCAGTTGCTAAGTTAGGCTGTGATCCCCAGGATAATAAAGGCTTTGTGGGAAACAGGAGCTTTAAACAAACATGGGCTTTGCACCTCTTCAGAATGTTGTTTAATGGTCAGTTGAACAATGATTTAATGCAGCAAGTGAACAACACCACACTCAACTAAAATAACTTGCAACGCTTAAAATGAGATAACTGCGAGGTTGAGGTAAGTCATCACTTTTCAGACAATGTACACTAAATAGATCTCCCGAATTCGAAAAATATAACTCAAAAGCAAAGAAAGTAAATTAATAAAAGAGCACAAGGGTCATGCTCATTAAGAAAAAAAAAACAGCTAAATTAATCCCTTCCCAGCAATACTTATTAAAAAGTATAAAATTAATGTATAGTCTTCTTTTCATATTAATATCTCAAAAAATTGGCTCGACGAGGAATTAAATTATTCGAGTTCAAGTCCTGTAAATACAAATGTGGTTGCGGGCACAAAGAATAGTCATTTCCCCGATTAAGAAAGCAGAACAAACACAAACATCTGTTCCAAATCTATAAACACAATTGCTCACAAGAAATGAGCGTAGTAACTCATCTGTAGTAATCAACGAGGCAGATAAATAAATAAATAAATAAACACAATTAGGCTTTTTCATCAACTGGATTGTTTTGACTGACAATATCTGAAAAATACTCTCAACTGAAGGTCGTACTTAAATGAGAGAACCTTAAGTTTTAGACTTTTAAATACAATTTGCAACTTAAGCTCTTTGCTAAATTAGAAAACGCTATAGAAATCTGTGATTATATTTTTCCATTGAATCCGACGAGGTACTCATCAAATTCCCATCTAAGATTAGCAGATCTCATGAGGGATGTAGAGGAATTATTTTTTCATTCCACCTTGTGAGGTCAGCCATGGGGAGACAAGCTTGACGGTTGGAAGATGGCAGGAATTTGGAATATGGCCAGGGTGCTGGCTGATAACTGATCTAGTCTTTGTGGATAACACCGAGGTATAGTTAACATCCATCAAGTAATGCTAGCACATGGGACACCCGGCTTAACTGCATCTGAATAAGGGTGTACTCTGATAAAACGTGCTGCCTGTGAAGCACCAATCTGACAGGTGCGAGCCTGGCCAGGAATTGATGGACGACGCAGCTCAAAGGTAAGTGTGCTGTCTCAATTGTCCTGCTTCACCAATAATAATAATAAAAAAATAATAATAATAACATAACCTGCTACATCATGATGTATTTGCATTTGTTCCCAGGTGTATGGTCATTAAAAAAATTCAAAAACATCCTCCCTTATATATCTCATATAAAGCAACAGAGAAGAAGACTGATAGTCCTTGCAAATTTCTCAAAGGGTTATGTGAATATCCCTTACCACATGGCCTCGGAGGTCAGATGGTAATGTGCAGAAAAGGCTAGACGTGAGAGTTTCAGTGAAAGATGAAAAATGTAAGTTTTTTTTCCGTCTTGCATAATCATGAAGCTCATAAAAGTACAATATAAAAAGACCAAATGTACAATATTTAATCCAGTTGTTAATGAGTTAAATATTCTCTTGGGAAGATTGTTGTTTTTTTGTTGACCCCAATGATCGATTCCAAGAACATGACAGACAGACAGACAGACAGTTAACTGATTTGAGCGTAGAACAGGAATAGTCATTCAACGTTAAACAAAGTCAGTACAGCTGGGAACAAACACGAACGCATCATGCAATATAATAATCATGTTAAAAAAGCAATCCTGTAAGCCTTAGTATATATATATATATATATATATATATAGCCACAAAATAGTCAATTATTTTCTGACACCTCAGAGTAATAAACAATGTACAGTATCTACAAAATGCACAAGTACAAAATGATTTTCAGCAAACACAATTGAAACTTTGTGATGGGATGTATTAACGGAATAATTTCATCAGTGGCTTCAAAAGAGGCTCGTGAATACTATACAGGAAGGATGACAAGTGCTTGTAACTTTCTGCTCTGTTATGCAAGTAAAGGGTCGACGCCATGAGCGTTTTCACTTGTGCGGAGCAGCAACCAATGATCGCAAAGTCTTCATCTCTTAAAAGCAAAGGCATTTCCTCAGTGGCTTCCTATGAGTTCTCACTCAAAGACCTCATTTCAGAATAAAAGTCCCAACTTTAACTGTTGCATTGTCAGAGGAAGAAGACCACCCCCTGGTTCAGCCCCAGCATGCGTGACCCAGTGACCTCCAGAGATTCAAGACAAATGTGGGGGAGGCATTGGATGTGCATTTGTGGTGGTATGTAAAACTGCCTAATAGTTTGGGAATAGGAGGAGCTCTCGAGAGGTGGGGCAAACTTTTCCGGGATGAGGGTGGTCAAGAAACATCATGGTGGGCGTTTGCATTTGAAAAGTCGGCCTGCCGTAAATTCTAGAAACATTGAGCCTCAGAAAACACAGCGTGGTTTGATGGAAACAAAAACTATAACAGTCGGCAAAGATGTCTGTTCAAGTTACCATTAAAGAAACCCATCAATGTTTGTAACTTTTTGCTCTGTTTTGTGACAAAAGTACAAATTAATAACACTGGATAGAAAAATGAAATACAAACAAAATAAGAAAAAGAAAAAGCATTTAATTCTAAATGATGAAAGCTTTGACACTAAGCAAGAGTGAACGTGTTTCCAAGGAAGTGCAATACATATTTAAGTGTTAAAATATTCAACTCGCCAGCCTATCCATGAAATGCCTTCCAGGGTTGGCTTGTTTGTTTATTCAATTTAAACACTACACTAAAGTTGACCCCAATGAACATACCATTCTCAACCCTAGGAATGCATGTCTTAAACTAGAACGGTACTCAGTAGAGCGCATGCCTCCGCCAGGCTGAACAGTTTACGTTTTGCATCCCGCTAATAGACCGGATCTGCATCCGGACCTGAACCAAAATCTAATCGGCTGGCTCTTGTCAACAACCAGACTCATCCACAATGTTTTGTCCTTCAAAATCTCCATAACGTTTTGAGATATTGTTTTTGGCCCCATCTCTTAATGGTGAAAAAATCACTTAAATTTTTTTTTTATCAGATCCAGATCTTCACCAAAATCGAATCAATTCATCGTAGTCACACACCCAATCTGTTGACCAGGTTTTGTCTGAATCCGTCCATAACTTTTTTAGATAACCTCCTCACAGACAACCAGACAGGCATGAAAACAGACAGCGGTGAAAACATAACCTCCATCTACCTTCGGTGACAGAGGTAAACATAACCTCTGTCCACCTTTGGTGATGGAGGTAAATGTATGAAAAAAGCCTTTTGAAAGTAGTCAACCTGTATAAGACAAAACCCACTATTAGGAAATGTGCACCGAGCAGATGGCTCGCATCATTTTCAAGGCTGGGTGCTTTCCTGATTCAAAGAATCCATTATAATTTTACCAGCATGTCACATAAACCTGAGTAAACACATTCCAATTCGAAACTTGTAAACATAAATCGAAGAAATGCCACCAAAATTAAAAAAAACTTAATAATAAAAAATAATTGGAATTGTGTGCCAAGAGGTGTGGTGGTTTTCTCATTGCCATTCCCAGTCGACCTACTTGCAGAAGCAGCTTCTCAGCACCCAGCAGGGTGTCCCGGTGGCTTGCAAGCGGAGAGCGCAGGGCTTGCACAGTGGCAAGACCCAACTGCAGAAGACCGGCATGCGAGACGCACAAATCCCAATCTGATCGAAAGGCACGTACGTAGGACTCCAACTGATCTGCAGTCACCTTCCCTGGTGGAGGAATCAGGTGGTATTGGGTTTATTTATTTGTTATTTTCAGTGCCACAATGTTATAACATGCCACAAATAGTTTGTGTCGAATATTTCACACCCCAAAGTCCTTATAAGCTCAAAATATGACTAAAAGGTATATTTGAAAAAGAAAAACAAAAGAAGTTAAAGTGCCACACAATCATTTGGAAAAAGAAAGATAGTGGGTTCATCATGGTTATAAAATCACTCAAGCCGTAATGCGTTTCTCTTTTCTCAAAGGAAATAACCTCCGAACTATCCCTGTGAGTTATGAGCACATGTGCTTCCAGAGGAACAGAATAGTGCAGTTTGGGGAGGAGGGAAAAGAAAACTTTCCTTCCCTTCATGCAGCACATATTATGGAAAAATGGAGCAAAATAATTAATACATACTAAATATAATAACAGCAGCAATCAAAAACACCAACCAAAGGAGAATGTGGAGGATATACAAGTTGTCATTTCCAATTGAAACTTTAAAGAAGAGGAGGAATTAAAATCAAGAGGCATTAAAAAATAAAAAAAACCTCACAAACTCAGCACACATCCTCGATAAAAACAGTCATGTATTTTTGAACCCGGGCTGAACATGTTTTCATTTTCATGTACGGCAGAATTTGTCGCGATTTAATTCGATAGCACACTCACGATTAGTTGTTATCTCGATGCGACTGCTCTGAAAAAAATTTAAAGTACAAACTTGTCTTTTCGTCGAGACATAAACAATGGGGCAAAGATGTTTCAACGAAGTTCACAGACCATCACGCAAAAGAAACAAATCAAAGTGCTGGACAAAACATTTATCAGGGGATTTGGCTGGAGTACCATCACAATCTTAGGTTAAGCTTGCATTCCCAAAGCTGTACAAAACACAGCTATCTTTGAAAAAATGAAGCTTCTTTTTATTTCTGAATAAAAGACAAAAAATAAAATAAACATTTCAAATCGAATAAAACAGAAATGTGCAAAAGTAAATACAAAGGAGAAGGAAATAAGATGCAGTCCCAGCTAAAATCGAAAGATGGTGCCAGAGACCACGGTAAATAACCAAACATTTTCTTCCGAATTTCACAAAAAAATGCTTCCCGGACAGACAAACACGACAGAGCGATAAGGAACTTCAACATACATCTGCAGGCCGTTTGTTATGTTGTTTTCAGAAACCGCTTATCACAAACTTTGCTTATTATACGGTCTCCTCCAGCTTTGCAGATTTTATCAGATGTTTCTGCTGTTTTTCCGATATTGTAAGCAGGTTCTGGGTTGGCTCAACTGGTTGAGTTTCAGTACAGTATTGTGATTGATGATTGTGGGTTCAAACCCAAGCATGCTGCTTTGTTGATGGCTAACCACAAGAATATGTTCCCTGCAATAGGACACCTCAGTGACATAACCAGGCACCAATAATGGTGACACAGCCAGCAGATTTGCTGCATAGAACAGATTTATTTGCTATCAGTGTGATTCTCAAATTGGTTTGCAAAGGCATGAAAAACGTGAGACCTGGAGCTCCCATGTTCAAGCTGGAAGTGTTAATGTTGCCTCAAACATAATTTTGCTCCTCAATCTCCTCTATAGCATCCATATCAATTGCCAAGAAGAAAAATAGACTGGCTCAAAATCACTTTAATAACTTTGTTAGCATACACAAGTCATTAAAAGAGATGACTTTCCTCAAGAATGACCACAACGATAATCTGCAAAAGGGTACTTGTGTTTACAACTATGCAAAAGGTCATTTTCACATGTTGCCAATCTCCCATACTAATCATAAGAATAAGGAAATTAACAAGTTCTGTCATGTTACGATAAAGGGAAACTCCCAACACCTTCCCGATTAAAGTGCCTTCAACTCCACTCAAATGTCATCTGTCATACTCTAGCTGCTTCAATAAGTGTCTGCATGTTTTAACTGTGCCCCAGAAGCAGCAGGGAAGAGAGAGTGGCATCTATATGTGGGAGAATTGCTTATTCAGCCTGTGGGTCACCCAGATAGCTCAGATAGCAAAGCACTGGTATGGATTTCCAGAGAATCTGGATTCAATTCCTGGTCTGGGCATGTAATTTTTTTCCCTACGTATACATATAATCATTTCCTGTTCATTTATAATTGTTGCAACACCCCCCTGTGGTGAATAATAACGGTGGTGTAATTGTCCCCCCACAAGGGGAAGACCCTCTCATGGACAGGCCCTTGCCTGCTCATATGGTTGGCAGTGAGTGCCCCGGGAGCAGCAGGTGAGAGAGAGTGGCATCTATATGTGGGAGAATTGCGTATTCAGCTGGTGGGTCGCACCGATAGCTCAGATGGCAAAGCACTGGTACGGATTTCCAGAGAATCTGGATTCAATTACTGCTCTGGGAATGTAATTTTTTCCACATATACATATATTCATTTCCTGTTCATTTATAATTGAGTTTACGTTTTGTATCCCACTGATAGGGCTGATCTGCATCTGGACCTGAACCAAAATCGAATCGACCTATTCTTGTCACCAACCCAACCGATCCATCAATGTTTCATCCAAATCAGTCAACAACATTTTGAGATATATAATGCTATATGTAGTTTTTGGCCTTATTTCTCAATGGTGAGCTCCTGACCACATACAAAGCTTTCATCTGCAACCTGATGGAGCACTGCTCTCCCCTTTGGGCTGGTGCTCCTGCCTCCCACCTTTCTCGGCTTCAAGCTGTGGAAACCAAGGCATTTCGGATCATTGGCATCTCCTGCGGTGAGGCTGAGTCTTTGGGCCTCTCACACTCTCACCGCAGGCAGGTCGATGGTCTTTCTGTCTTCCACCGTTTCTTCTCCGGTCACCCCCCCCCCGCTCTGTCCCCCCACCCCCATATTTCCACAGGGCGCTCAAAATCTGCCAGAAACCCCCTTCTGCTAAAACTACCAAAATCAGGAATCACTGCTCACCTTCACTCTTTCATTCTTCTTTTTTCCCGCCTTTAGAATAAACTCCGCACTCTCTTCAATCCCATTCTTCCCTCCAGGCATTCAAAACAGCCGTTCACCACCACCTCTTATCTTCCCCCATCCAAAACCTCGATCTTTTCTACCGCCGTTAATCCACCCCAATCCCACCTCCTTCAAATTCACCGCTTTCCTTCCTGAAAGCCCCTGTAATGTCCATCTTGTATACCCCATGTTCCCCGTCCAATCCCTCTCCCTTCCATAGATCTAATGTCTCTGTTCCCCACTATTTTGTCCTTCCCTCTCCCACCGCTCTTGTCTCATGCCCCCCTTGCTGTGCATTGTGTGTTAGCTCTCATATGAGCCTTGACAATGTTGACAAAAAATTAAAAAAAACCTCAACGCATGTCACCCCAAACCCTTACACAAGGGGTCAACCTACATATAAGACTATTGAAATAATTCATCATCGGGTCACCTTCATGTCCATGTATGCTCTCCCCCAGGGTACACTTCCAAAACTGTCACAATATTTATGTTATTACAAAACAATATTAATCCTAATAATATCCCCTGTCCCCATGGGGTCCCCCCCCCCCCTTGGACAAACGCAGTGTTAACGTGTATAGATAACACATTGCCAATGGCGTTTCGTGAGGCAAGTCTACCAGAAGTAAAAAATATAAACCAAAAACATTCACGATTACCTTTTTAAACAGTCCATACTGCTGTGTAACACTAAAAAAAAAAATTTGGCAGAATCCAGACATCCTTAGGCATTCTATGCTCATCACGTCTACCACAGACTAACGGACAAGAGCCTAGATGTTCTGTAATCGATATACCCCAAAGAGGATAATAACCTGACCCTTCCTGCAGTTTCCATGGAGAGTGGATGCACTCTTATTATTTAACTCTATGGGTTTTAAGGTATTATTTGCTGTTTTTATACTCTATAGTCTTTGTTTTGTAGTTGACAAACACTATTTATTTTAAAATGAAACTTTGTCACATGCATCATGGCCAATGAAAAAAACTCCGAGTTGAGCAATATTCTGTTGAATAAGAAATGCGTTTTTCTATGCAATTTTACAAGAAAAGAACCTCACCAATGGATGTTCTTATGGGTAGACCTGCCTTGCCTGCTCCCTCCACAAGTTGTCTGCGCACCTCCATCAAAGCCTCTTTCTGCTTGCTCAGCATCATCGACTCCCACAGAGCAAGTCTGCCAGCAGGCCTGCAGAAAATTCAAGAGCAGCAAGTTGGGAGCAGGGAGGGCAGGGGTGGAAAGGAAATTTGATGCAGGAGTGGGAAAGGTTGGACTTGGCAGGCATCTACATTTCAAAGAGACACTTGTTCAAACATTCCTTGTTTCTGTGCCTCATATTCCTTTTCCGTTTTTAAATAATGTATCAAAATACTGTATCCTGGAAAAATAAACCATTGCAGATGAATTGAACTTCATTGACCTATAATTTTTAAAAGTGCATTGTGAAGAAGTCAAAACTTTCAGCAAACGTACATGTAATTAAAAATTGCCACTGGTGGTAATGGTAATTTAACATGAAATACACAAGGGATTGAAATTTTAGAAAGAGAAGGGGTCTCAAAATTTTGTGTCCAAGTCAAGATATTTGGATCGTGTACGATTGGGAGAAGCCAAAACATGCATTGCCATGCTCACCCTCCGACTCTTCAGAAAACAACTTCATGCAGTCTCTATTCTATACGCACCAGTGACATTGTAGTACCATACTTCAAGGACTTCCACAAGCAAAAGAACAGCAAAAAAAATGTTATTACAAATGTCGACATGGAATGCTTATTTTAAGGCTGCTAAACCTTTCCTTGTCCCAAATTAACACATGACTGGGAATGTGATATGAAAGTGTTATTATTGGGAACTACTCAATTTCCTAAATCCTACCTTCCGGTGGCTTAAATTTCAAACATGCAGCGGAATAGAAAAAAATAAAATTACACTGCAAAGGTCAACCCTTTGTTCGTGGTCGGAATCGAACCACTTCACTATTCATGCACTTCCACTAGTAAACAAAGGTAATCTAAGAACCAATCTCAAAATTCTTTGTTGAAAGAATATTTCCTAGACTCAGCGGCATTGTGGTCAGAGTGTCCACTCAGTCTGGAAAGATGGTGGTTTGATTCTGAACACAGAAAGGCATACAACTGGCTTTAAAAATTGTGCATGCTACTTCCTCGCTTAACACTCAGCATTTTGACGACAGAAAACAGACAAACCCCATCAGTTAGCATCCTATTGGGTGATTTCTAAACAAAAGCTTTCTTCGAAACAAAAATAATGCCTCACTGACTGCGGAGAGAAAAGCGACACCAATAGCTGTGTTGGCTGGTGTCTCTGTCTGCGTGGGCATGTGTGTGCGTGTACATGTGTGAGCTGTGACATCTTTCCACGAGCCTTATATAAACTGCAGGGAAAAAAAATTGCAATGAAAATGGACTCTGGGGTTAAAGGGTTAATTAGGTAATTAGTTATATCCTAATTTCAAGCGAGGTCTTTCCTTTGGCGATGCGTGGAATGCAGGGTGATGGTATTGCTTGGGAACAGTGTCCCTGTTTCTGAGAGCCGTCCTCCCCGAGCAATGACGAAACAGAGCCAGCAATGAAAACAAAACAAAACCAAGAGCGAACTTCTTTTCCCAAAAGTTCCACACTACGTGGGTGTCTGTCTCGACTCAGCCCTCGTGGAGCCTCTTCCTTTTTCCATGCTCTACAACCCTTCTTTCTGAGCTTCACCTGGTCTGCCCTCAGTTCTCTCTTTTTGGCACCTCTTCTTCACACTCCAGTCATTCTCTCCTCCTTCTCTGGCCCTTCTGGGAGGAGGAGTCCTCCGAGCCATCCCGACCACGGTGCGCCCGACCACTTGTGCTCTCTCTGGCATTCAACCATGCATTCAACATCTGGTAGCTAAAAAGCAATGTCAAGTATCTCATGAGATATGCTGTGTATATGAGTGTTGCTGATACAGAATTCTTTGTTCAATAAAAAGACTAAAAACATGCATTTTTTTCAGCATTTCCTTTTAATTCAGGAGGGATTTTTAATCATTTGGTTGAAGATGTGAGGGGGGGGGGTGTGGAGGCAAGGACCAACTACGAGAGGGGACGTGGTGGTAAAAAGGTTAAGAACCACTGTTTTAGACGGACGTCGTATATATCGTTTTTAGCCCCATCTCTCAATTGTGAAGAATCACGATAAAAAATTCTCAGATCCGGATCCGGATTCGGATCTTCATCAAAATTGAGCATTACTGTCCTTGGCCAGTCACCTGCAAGCACAAAAAATTTCAGAACAATTGCTGGAAAACTGTGGCCAAAAATCGTGTGACCGATTGACACAACAGACGCGACAGACACAAACTACAGACCAACATACTAACCAAAAATTTTTTTTCACCTAGTTACAAACGGACAAACAGAATAACGCATGCAACCAATCAATATAATTGAAAAATCTTTGATTTTTGCAAGTAACAAGTGAAAACTCAATGGTGAAGACTCTCCACCTTTGGTGGTGGAGGGAATGAAGTCTGCCACAAATTATTTTCATAAATATGTCAGAAGGAAGTCTTAAAAGTACAATGAAAGCAAAGTTTATTTTAAGAAATTGGATCGTCGGCCAAAGTTTGAAATACCTAGCCTGCATGCCTGCCAAACTCCCCCACTCCAGTTTTTTTAATCCACTTTTTTGATCCAGTTTTTTGAAGTCTTCAGCGGAGGAGTTGAACTTTAACTCAAGAAACTCCTCTTGCACTTCGTCTGAAATATCAGCTACTTCACATTTGAAATGGGTTTCTAATGAATTTCCAGGCTTCGCGCTTCTCATCTATATCCGGAAAGTATCTGATGAATTCTGCTTTCAATTCAGTCAGATGAGTAATTATTTGTTTCTTTAACTCGGAATCAAGGTAACTGTGAATGAGAGCAGAATCCAAGTTAGCAAAACTGCCTGTATTTCCATCCTGAATTCGACATTTCCAGAGGTCGAGTTTGGCTATGAAGGCTTGAATGACATCACGGTGCACGATTATGTTGATGTTTTTCCCTTGTAGTTTGAGGTTGATGGCATTCAGCACTTCAAAGATGTCCACCAGGTCAGCTAGAGATAGCATAAGTTCTTCAGGCTCAAACTTGTCATGGATATCTGCTTCCTGCTGCGAATCTAGAAATGTTGCCACTTCTTGTCGCCGTTCATAAAGCCGTCCAAGCATGTTTCCCTTCGAAAGCCATTGTACGTTTGTGTGGAAAAGCAAGGCTTGATGTTCAGAATCCATATCCACACACAGCTGTTTGAAGAGATGACTGTTTAAGGCTCCAGCTTTGATGAAGTCGACGACCTTGATAGCCAGGTTCATGACATCCCTCATTTCAGCAGGTAGAGTTCTGGATGCTAAGGCTTCACAATGAAGGATGCAGTGCGTACCTATAGCAGATGGACTTTTTTCTTGCACTCTTGTTATGAAAGCAGATTGCAAACCAAGCATGGCTGGTGCTCCATCAGTACACACCCCGACCAGCGAGTCCCACGAAAGTTGTTTTTCCTGGAAGAAGTTTGATACCACTTGAAAAATATCTGTTGCTGTTGTATAACTTTCCATGGAATGGCAGAAGAGCATTTCCTCTATTACACTATTGCCTGACACGAAACGAGCATACATCAGCAGCTGAGAACACTGAGCAACATCAGTCGTTTCGTCCACTGGATGGCAAATACAGGAGAAGCTCTTACTTGGTCGATAACTTGATCTCTGATGTCTTGAGACATTTCATCGATCCCTTCCCTTGACGGTGTCATTTGATAGAGAGATTTGGGAAAGCTTGTTTGCACTATCCTTCCCCAGAACGTTCTCTGCTGCACGCAGTACACTTGGTTTTAAGAGTCTCTCCGATGTTATGGCTCTTTTTACTCTTTGCAATCAAGATGGCGATCTCATAGGAAGCCTCAACATCCTTTGACGTCTGTTGCCGAAATGCTCCACTGCTGTCCATCTTAGCTAGGACTGCCTTTTTGTTAGCTTCAAGGACTGCCTTTTTGTTTCAAAGAATGCCTTGGGTTTGGCAGCTAGAGCAGGATGCATTGTTTTCAAGTGGTGTTCCAAGCGTGTGGGCCGCATGCCATCATTGTTCAGTCTTGTAGCATATTATGCACTTAGGTACCTCTGTGTCACCCTTTTGGAGGGACACAAATCCAAATCGAATATATTCGTCAAGATACTTCCCCTTTTTTGCACTCATTGCGATTGTTTTAGTTTGAAATGGGTACTGCAAATCTGTGGAAGAAAAAAAAATTTAATATTAAATCTCAATAAACTAGTATGTGCCCGTACGTGCAAAAAAGAAGAAGAAGAAGAATTCTGACGTCAATTGTGCAAGTTGTGCAGGTTTCAATTGTGCAAGTTTCAATTGGATCGGACCAGTGGTCGTCGAGAAACAGCGGTAGCAGACGCACATACAGACAGACAGACAGGCACACAGAGATTGCTGGAATTATACATAGATACTTGAACACTATAGCACACAAATTGTGTGCTATAGTCACAATTGACTATATATCACTATAGTCACAATGACGTCACAATTGACGTGACAATTATTCTATCAATAATCTTTTTTTTTTTGCACGTACGGCCCCGCACGTGCGTGCCCGTACGTGCGTGGCCGTATGTGCAAAAAAAATAATAAACCAATGTCACCTGCAGAGTGACCCGTATCTTGCCAAAAGGTGACCACGTGTGACTTCTTTAAGGTCACACTGAGGTGAACAGAGCTGCTATCCACCAGGAGCGACTCCTTGAGGAATATCTGCCTACGAGAGATTCCGATGAGAATCGTTCTACAGAGTAACCATGAAAAATATGCTTTTGCCTCATAACGTCACCAAATGACGTCATAATGTCTCAAGCTTGACATATCTAGAAAGCACTCATCGAGGTGTTCAATTTGAGGTACTACACGATATGGTTCCTAAAACTTGAAAATTTGACCCTGGGGTCAAATATGTTTGACCTGAGGGGCTAACCATGAAGGTCAAGGCCAATTGCCACCAAAAATTAATCAGCTGAGCACCAGACCATGAACTATATTCCCATGAAGTTTGAAGACGATCCGATCAAAATTACTCAAAAAAATAAGGGTTTCGTCGACTCCCCTGATTTGTGACAAAGTGACCTTGATCTTTGGCCTTGACCTTCAAAATTTTATGCGCTGAAAGGGACCTCTATAGGCCTCTGATATGCGAAGTTACAAAAATTTCCACTGATAACTGTGCTCTGCAGAATTTTTTATACGTGATTACAGACAAACAAACAAAACAAAAAAAAAACATACAAGCTGACTAACATATCTTGCAAAAACTTCGTTTTGGCAAGATAAAGAATTGTGACGTCAATTGTGCAAGTTGTGTGCAAGTTGTGCAAGTTTCATTTGTGCAAGTTTCAATTGGATCGGACCAGTGGTCGTCGAGAAACAGCGGTAGCAGACACACATACAGACAGACAGACACACAGAGATTGCTGGAATTATACATAGATACTTGAACACTGCAGCACACAAATCGTGTGCTACAGTCACAATTGACTATATATCACTATAGTCACAAATGACGTCACAATTGACGTGACAATTATCTTATTTTTTTTTTTTGCACGTATGGCCCCGCACGTATTGGCCCGTACGTGCGGGGCCGTACGTGCAGGGCCGTACGTGCAAAAAAAAATTTATTGATAATTGTCACATCAATTGTGACGTCATAGCACCGTGTCCTGTCATTGGTTTGGTAAATAAATGGCCATAACTTGGGAAACAGCTGAAACGGGTGAAAAAGAACGATATCAAACCTTGAAAAGGCACATACTCAGGTCCCCAGCATCAATTGTGACATCATATCAAAAAAAAATAAAATAATTGACACTCGTGACGTCATAGCACCATGTCCTGTCATTGGTTGGTAAATAAATGGCCATAACCTGGGAACCGCTTGTCCGATTAATATCAAACCTTGAAAAGGCACATCCTCAGGTCCCCAGCAATATTCCTGGCAAGTTTCAATTAGATCGGACCAGTGGTTGGCGAGAAACAGCGGTCGCAGACACACAGACACACAGACACACAGACACACAGACACACAGACACACAGACACACAGACACACAGACACACAGCTGGAATTATAGACTAGTACGTGCCCGTAAAAATAAAAAATAAAAATTTATAAATAAATATTCAAACCGCGAGCAACAAACAACAACCACACAGGCCGTTTCTTCGCTCTCGCGTGCCTGGACTTGCGTGACGCGGAAGTTCGCATATCACAGTTACGATGATTCGCAATTTAGGTTTTAATGGCCAATTATTCAATTAGCGCCAACGTATTTTGCCTTTTCGCAATGTCATCGCAAGGAAAAACAAAAAGAGAAGAGAAGAGAGAGAAAAAAAAATTACTTCCTGGTTCGGAGCATATCAGCACTCTGATGTTACCGAAATTTATGCACCGTCTCGTATGAAAACGATCATAACTTGCGGTAGAAAAACGATCATAACTTGTGGCATTGTGTTTTTCTATAAATGCGCATAAGAAATCGAGAAATTATTAGAATACATGAAGTCATCACTCTCCGGAAGTCCGTACGTTGCAACCTGTAATGGGGAACGCAGCTGAGCTTCCCTTCCCCATCGGCCACGCCCACGCAACAACGTGTCCTGTCATTGGTTTGGTAAATAAATGGCCATAACTTGGGAAGCACTTGTCCGATTAATATCAAACCTTGAAAAGGCACATCCTCAGGGCCCCAGCAATATACCTGGCAAGTTTCAATTAGATCGGACCAGCGGTTATCGAGAAACAGCGGTCACACACACACACACACACACACACACACACACACACACACACACACACACACACACACACACACACACACACACACACACCTGGAATTATAGATAGACGTTAAATTTTAAAATTAATTATAATACAGAAAATAGTAGCCCGAGTAGTGAATAGAAAACGAAAATTATTATAGGCGTTACTTTTGTTTTTTTTTATGTTCATCACGATATTATGCAAACACTTAAGAGAATTCCAAAAATAATTCGAGACATTCCTACTTTTTTCTCCGGGCTCGCGTCCCCTCTGGAAATTACTCACGCCCCCCAGGTTAAGAGCCAATGGTCTAAAAAGTAACGGGACTGATATCACAGAAATTTTATTCCAAAAAATATATTGAAATCACAGCTTGTCCCCTTTAAAATAGTTTCCCTCCAGTCTCACACACTTGTCCATCCTCTACTTCCACGCTTCGTTGCACCTCTGGAAGGCTTCTTCTGCAATCCTCTGGAGCTCCTTCATCACGGCCCTTTTGATGGCCTCCATATCAGGAAATTGGGTCCCCTTGATCACCCCATTGATCTTGGGGAATAGGAAAAAATCACAAGGGGCCAAGTCTGGCGAATACGGGGGTTGCTCCAGAGTTGGCACGTTCATCTCCACCAGAAACTGTCAGATGATCAGGGCACTGTGAGCAGGGGCGTTGTCATGGTGGAGCACCCAGGCGTTGTTCGCCCACAGATCCCTCCTCTTGTCCTGGAATGATCTCCTTGTACACGTATTTATTCACTGTTTGACCCTGTGGTAGAAACTCGAAGTGGACGATGCCCTTGATGTTAAAAAACGTGATGAGCATCACCTTGACCTTCGACTTCGACATCCTTGATTTCTTTGTCTTGGTGATGCCGGACTTTTCCAATGACGACTCTGCCGTTTGGTCTTGGGATCGTATTCGAATATCCACGATTCATCGCCAGTAATGACTCCTGAGCAGGTCTGGATTGTCCTCGAGGCGCTCGATAATGTCTTGACAGACAGTGACTCTTTGCTGTTTCTGGTCCTCGGACAACAGCTTGGGGACCATCTTTGCGGACACTTTGCGCATTTCGAGATTTTCAGTGATGATGCTCTCGACAGTGTCCTTGTTGATAGAAAGTTCCTCAGCAATTATCTGCACAGTGAGTCGACGATCTGCGCGCACCATCTGCTTCACACGCTCGATATTGTCTGCCGTCCTGCTTGTTGAAAGTCTTCCAGACCGTGGATCATCTTCAACCTCCTCCCATACCTCTTTGAACCTCTTGTGCCATTCAAATGCACGTGTACGTGACATCGTTTCTTCCTCATAGACTTTATGCAGCATTGCAAATGATTCAGAAGGTGTTTTGCCAAGCTTGGCAAGAAACTTCAGATTGGCTCTCTGCTCACTAAACTCAGACGAGACAACGTGTAAAGCACGACCTGTAAAAAACATCACACAATGAGTACAATCAACCTTCACCAATCATATATATTGCTGGAATGTTGCGAAAGACTGACGCAACCCGTTCATTCAAGTTGTGTAAGTGGAGCACACAGCAGGCTCAGTCCCGTTCCTTTTTGACGGACCTCGTAGGACAATATCTCAAAAGGTTATGGATGGATTCCGATGAAACTTGGTGGACAGGTTGGGAATGCCACTATGAAGAATTGATTCAATTTTGGTGAAGATCCGAATCCAGATCTGCATACGAGAGTTATTTAATATTTTAACTGATTCTTCACCATTGAGAGATCGGGTTAAAAATGATATCTCAAAAAGTTGTGGATGGATTCGGCTGAAACTTGGTAGACATATTGCGTGTGTGACAAGGACTAATCGATTCGATTTTGTGAAGATCCGAATGTTTTTCAAGTGACTCTTCACCATTCAGAAATGGGGAAAAAAAAACGATAGACAGCACAATATCTCAAAAGGTTATGAACGGATTCTGACAAAACTTGTTGGACATGTTGGGAATACCACTTCGAATAATTGATTCAATTTTGGAGAAGATCCTCATCTGAATTCAAGAATTTAAGTGATTCTTCACCATTGAGATAGGGCCAAAAACGATAAAGAGCACAATATCTCAAAAGGTGATGGATTATTCCACAGAAACTTTGTAGACAAGTTGGGTGTGTCTCACGATCTGCCATGATCTTTCCTGGGAAAGCCACACTTCCAAGCTGGCCTCAAAAGCTAGTCACCGAATGGGCATCCTCCGTCGTGCAAAGTTTTTCCTTGGCACACCTGAACTCCTGACCACATACAAAGCTTTCATCCACAGCTCGATGGAGTACTGCTCTCCTCTCTGGGCTGTTGCTCCTGCCTCTCACCTTTCTCGGCTTCACACTGTGGAAACCAAGGCATTTAGGATCATTGGTATCTCCTGTGATGAGGCTGTCTTTAGGTCTCTCACTCTCTCACCGCAGGTAGGTCAGTGGTCTGTCTTCTACCGTCTCCTCTCTGGCCTCGAAACCCCTGCTCTGATATACTGCCCCATCACTCAATGGTGAAGAATCATTTTTTAAATTCTCAGATCTGCATTCGGATCTTCACTAAAATCTAATCATTTTGTCGGCGTCACATACCTCAGTTCTCCACCAAATATGGTCTGAGGTTATATACCTGGGATCATTCCAATTGCACTGGGCCATGGACTAACTCTCAGGGCAAAGACCTGCTGATCTGTGATGTTTCATGCAATGCCAGCCCCTGATTTTATTGGAGTGGAGACAGGCCAGCTGTCCAGCCAATGGGTGTAAAGCAGTGGGATGGGGTCAGGGCAGAAGATTCAATTCAAATCATGCCTGGTGTTGGCTTAATGGTTAGGGTGGTGGGCTTGGGATCCTAGGGTCCTGAGTTCAAATCCTGCTTTGCTTTTGAATTAATACCAGGTGGGGTTGACTCTGCCTGTCATCTTTCTGAGGTTGGCAAAATGAGTACCAGCTTGCAGGGATGATTGGGCCATTTGAGTAGCCTGCGCCGAAATGGTGACCAGTCCAATAAAAAAAAAAAGACAGACAGACGGACCCAATAATTAAAACAGGCAGTCATAGACTGGTACTGACGAAATCGTCAACTTGACCTCTGACCTTGTCCAATAAAAGCTGTCTCTAGAGAAGGTAACGACGCAAACCAGAAGTTTCTACGATGATTCTGTACCAAACCATCAAAAAATCGAATTTTTGACCTCACTGTGACCTTGACCTTTGACCGATTTTGACCAAAATCTTATCAGCACTAGCCATCGCCCTCCTGAATCACGTGGTGTAATTTGACATTGGTAGCTTCTTCCGTTCGAGTTATCGTGCCTACAAACACACACAAACACACACACACACAAACAAACAAACAAACAAACACACAAACAGATGACGGAAGTCATCAATATACTTACAAAATCTAAAAATTTCGTAAGTAAAAATCAAAAAGAACCCAGATCAAAAGAACAAATAATTAATGTTGCCAGACCATGTGTCCAATCAAGTTGAAATTTAAAACATGTATTCCCCATCACACCTTGATCATAATTGTAAAGTTTCATGTCGATTGATTAAGCGGTTCCAGAGAAAACTTTATTTAATATTTTCTTCAATCCAATATGGCTGCCAAACCATGTGCCCGATCAATTATTCCTTAACAAACTTGTACACCCAGGCTTGGGTAACATTTCTGTGAAGTTTCCCCTCGACCTCTTCGGTCGTTCTGGAGAATAAGGTTTTTGGGGGATTTAGGGTAAATCCAATATGGCTGCCAATTCATGTGACCTATGACATCATATGTGTGAACCTTTAGTTCCTCATGGATAGGCAGTCATACATGTAAAGTTTCGCCTCGATCTGTTCAGCCACTTCAGAGAAGATGATTTTTGAATGTTTTGTTTCAAAAACAATATGGCTGCCGAATCACGTGACCAATGGACATCATAAAAAAATTTCTGTAGACCATTTTATCCCTAGATGACCCTCAAAATTTTTCATACTAATCGGATGTAGCGTTCTACATATGCAATTATGATATCATCGGTGCCTTCGTTATGACATCATAACGAAAAAACAAAAATCACATTTATTCCCCATGAGTACTTGCCATGTGCCAAGTTTCAATTACTTCCTTGGTGCAGTTTCAGAGTTATCAGAGATTTTAGGTACAAAGTTTTTCTGTTTTTCCAACATGGCTGCCACACCATTTGACCTATGATGTCATCTTAATAAATTCACCGTCTGTCTGTCTGTCTGTTCCGAGGTACTGCAAAAACGGCTGAACCGATCGCAACCATTTTTTGGGTGTGTAATCCTGGGACCCCTTGGAGTAGAATAGGCATAAATATAATAACATGACCACCCTTGACGGCTCCCACAGGGAGCGGGTGCTTCTCGTAATTATAATTAAAACATTCTACGTGGGTAGTCGCACCTCTGGTGAAAATTTCCTCTCAAGCCGACAAGCGGTTGCGGAGAAAAATATGAAAGTAACGTGCAGAAAAGCAAACAGACAAACACAGACTGACTCAAACGCAATACCCTCTAGCCGAGGGCTAGAAATAGCTCTGAGTTTCAGAGCGTTTCGTCAATTTTTCACAAACGTGTTCTGTGACTTTATCATAATACAGCCATGTCCCAAGTTTAATATGAATATGTTAAAGGGTATGGGAAAAAGTGTGAAAAACCACAGGTGGGAAGGACAGAGAGATGGAGAGCAAACATAGTCCCCTCCAGTGAAACCGGGAGGAGACCAATAAAAGGGTGTTAAGGCCTGAAAATGGTCCTTTTTATTCAAATGAAAATATATTTCAAAAGACAGTCAAAATTGAGCAATAAACATGAAGAAAACACTCGATGGCACAAAATAGCTGGGCAGATCCCCTGCAACAGAAAATGAGTACCCTGAATTCTTAATTATTGTACCGAGCTAATTAGTTGGGGCCAAGAAATACTAGCTTTTGTTGAAATTGGCATGTCTTACATTTGCTTCATCAAATGACACCAGATCAAAAGCTCTTTTGCAATGGTACGAAAAGCAAACTAATCAAAGGCTGACTCTTTTTCACACCATCGCTATGGAATATCAACTATAATATTCTCCACCAGTCCCTCTGAAGCTCTGTCCATCCAGGGCAGAGCTTGGCTTACTGGCCTGACTCCACCTGCAATTGTAACCTAAAAAAAAATCAAATCAAATATCCACTATGTTGGTCGCTACTTATCGGCCTCAAGCTTCTGGCCTATGGCCCGGTTGCATAAAGCATTCTTAAGGAAAGATTTGAGGAGTTACTTAAATATTTCCTCAAGTTTCCCCTTCAGTATTTCCTCAATTTGACGATCGTTGTATATTCGAAGTTTCCTAAAGTTTTTCCTCAAAACCTTCCAAAAAAATTAAAGGGAGCACTGCCCTGTCCTTAAACACCAACCTTTGAGTTCCCAAATCGCACTTTTCATAGAAAATGGTCATGAAAAGGAGGATTATTGCCGCACAAGACATCACGAACGTGTTTTCAGATATCACCTCAACCCGCTTGACGTCTATGATGATATTACCTTGATCTAAAACACGTACTAAGGAATAACTAGAATGATACCAAGGATCTTTGATTGCCCAGGACTCATTTCCACAACAATATGTCTTAAATAATTTATAAACTCCATAAAACGGAGACAATCCCAGAGTATTGTTACGGATCTGGAAACCATTTGCATTCAACATATAGATGTCCCAAAAGTCAGTTATGTCGTTAAGTATGTGTGTAGTCAGATCCCCTTCCTTTTGTCTCGTGGGAGAATCAAAGGCGTGTGTTGCGATTTCTTTTAGTTAGGTTATTACATCTAATAAACCATCCCATCTGCATGACCCCTTCGGCCCATCACGCTCCATCACCACCCGCTGGCTGCTCGTACCTTGACTTGCCAAGAGGGGGGTCTCGCAGTTCCAGTTCTCGGCTCCCATGAACATTGTAACTCTTGTACAATGACCTTCGCGACGCTAACACTGTTACTCGTCGAGAGCAAAGCCACATGGAGGAGTAACTGGGATCTCCTGGCAGGGGCTGAGGCCCCGCCCCGGAAAGGTGGGCCGGAGGACCCTGTCCAATCAGAGGCGGACAGCGAGGTGCGTTTTCGCCAAGGGCCCCTCCCCGTGGAGAGAGGCCAATAAAAATCTCCGAGACTCTCTGTAGAAAGGGTCCGGTCGAGGTTGCTTTCACAGTGGCTGTAAGCAGTCAGTTTTGTTTCACGGTGGCTGTACGGGGTTCTGAAGTTTCACGGTGGCTGCTACGAGGAGTTTTAAGGAAGGATAGAGTGACCCTGACCTCCCTCCGTAGACCCCGATTGTTCACCACCCGAGCTCCGCCACAAACCACGAGTCCCTACGTGCGACTGGGGACTGGACAAACGACCTTTGTCAGGTGCCGCATTGTGGTGCATGCCCTTCATCCGACGGTCAGGTACACCACCGAACTCTGACCCCCAGCTTGTCTCTCTCCACGGCTGTGAGGGTCCAATAAAGACTCTTGGTTTCTTTTCATTTTGTGTGTGTGTCTGCATGTGGGCCCGTCTTGTAAGTAAATCTGAATAAGTGTTTTTGCTCATTGTAAATATTCCTTCTTGCATATTCGCGTTAAAGTCTTGCCTTTGCCTTTTTATTGTAAATAAACTTGTTAGAAATATTCCCAGTCCATTTCTATCCCTTCTTGAATTGGTCCAGCATGGTTCGGATCTGAGTTTAGGCGGGGTTTTAGCCCCGATAATCCATTCATTCCAGCCGGCACGGCTTTGGCAGTTTCCGCTCGGCTGCACCCGAACCAGAGTTGGTAGTCGGTAGTTGGAACTCTACCGCAGTCGGGAGAGTGACCCGGTTCGAGCAAGACGTGCTGAGGGCGTGGTTTTCCCAGTAGTCAAAATTTTCGGACACCTCTTCCTTTCTCTAATCCGATTGGTTGCCCAGCACAGCAACGGCTTCAAAGGATTTCCTCAACCTTAAAGAAATCCTTACTTGAGGATTTCCAAAGGGCTGTTTATATAACAGCCATAAAAATAAATCCTTCGATAAGAAATCACAGTGTACCTAAAGGGGAAATCCTTCCTCAAGGATGAGGGAATTTTACACAACCGGGACTATGGCCTTAGGCTTTGGGCCGCTTGTGTGCATTAGGCCTTGGTCACATTTGCTCAACGCGAGGATATGGCGGCCGTACGCCCTCTGAATTGGCAGAAACGTGCGGCGGCTACAGAGAAACTGAGGTGGCCTCAGGGAGGCCCTACGCCGTTTGGCTATATTTTACAGGCCGTAGGGGCGCCGTGGAATTATAGCGCGGAGTTATAACTTATTTTCATTTCTACGTTCGCCGTAGCAATTTGACAAGCCAAGCGATGACGTAGATGTGTTCCACGTCGACCGTACGTAGGGTGTACGGTGGGCTCGCGTTATTCGTGCGGCTGCCGTAAGCTCTTCTCAATGAAAAATGAATTTTCCCAACCCCAGAAAAATTACGGCGGCTGCACTATTTCCACAGTCGCCGTACGGTGGCCTTGCGGTCTGTGTGACCACCTGCGGGTAACGCAGGGTCGACGCACGGTTCCCCTACGCCCGCCGTGCACCTATGTACGGCCTCCGTGGCAGTCTGCGTTGACCGTGCGTCCACCGTGTGCTACCGCGAGAGATCGGAGTACAGGTGTTTGCCTATACACAGTGGTGCCCCCAGAATCCCAATTTAATTCGTTGCAGGAGGCTGTTCGGATTGCAAAAAGTTCCGATTCCAAAAATATTTTCCCATTAAGAAATAATGGAGTGAATTAATCCGTTCGTGGACCCAAAGAAAACCCACTTTCAAGACACTTTAAACTGAAATTCCCCATGTTTAAAGACCCGGTCACACCTTGACGTTTTAGCCAGCGATGGCAATGTATTAAAATGTATCTAAAATGCCGGCTTACGTTGAACTTTTGATGTTTTTTTTTTAAAGATTCGGACGTATTCATAGCGACTTGGTCTTATGTAGAACGCATTGGTAATGGACACAGAGCGTTTCGTTGTGTTATAGATAACTTATACCAACGAATGCTGAACCTGTTGTTGGCCTACACAACCGATGCCCAACGATAGTCTAACTTAGGCATAGCGTGTTGCACGCATCGCCGACGATGTCGTGACGTAGCCTATTAAAAGGCTGATGCACAACGATTCGAATCATAAATGCCGTAGAAATGGAAGTGTCAACATCGCGGTCACACCTTGGCGATCTTACCAGCGTATGCCGACCTAAGAAAAATGTGTCTAAAACGTTGGGGCACGTCAAATACGGTATGAGTAAGTTTGGTATACGTGAGTACAACGCTAAAGTACGCTATCATACGTCGTAGTAAGTAGAGTACATCAAGAAATTTTAAACTTGTTCAAAATTTTGCGATGTACTCGGCGTATGACACACGTTCCGCATGCGATGGGGATAGGTTGTACACACGATATGTGGATGCTTACACACGTCCACAAAGGCTACTTATAAGCTACTCATAAGTCGAAACACGTCGCGGTAATGTCTTTCTTACGTGAAACTTATTTCTAACTTATGTTTGACGTGCTTTGAACCAATTCTTTACGTAGTCCCAACACACATCGACGTATGTAGACGTATTCCAATGATGTCTTCCGGTCGACAAAAAAAAAAAAATTCACGTGTTTTCTAGCTTACAACTGCCATATAAAGACGTGTTCCCAGCGGTTTTGGGAATTGGTATATAAAAATGCTGCTCATAAACTGGGAACCCAACAGTGTTTTCGAGTCCATGTCCATGTCAGCAGTAACAGTATCAGTATTAGTATTAGTAGTAGTAGTAGTTTGTTCATGTTGGCAGTAGTAGGTGAGTGTGAGGGGGAGGATGTGGGTTATGATGGATCGTCCTTGTGTTTAACGATTTAAATGATAAACTCAACGATTTAAATGGCTGCATCTCCACTATTGAAAGTAGACGCTTGCGCTCAACAATTGGATTTTTTTTTTTTTACACTCAACGACTTTTAAACGGTACCACTCAGCTATTTTCATTGTTTACAATGAACGATTTAAATTGCTGTCACTCGCCTTTGTTTTTTGACGCTGGGGTTTGGAAATTTGAAGCGTTTCTTCTGAACGTGTTAAAACGCTCAAACTCGACTATTTTAAATAGACGCTGCCGATGGACAATTGGAATCATAGCCAAGCTAGACATCGAAGTGTGAACATCCTCGTCATGCCGAAGAAAAGTTTGAAGAATGCTGCAAATAAGTGTCCTCGCCGTGGCTGTGGACGCTGACGCAAGGACGATCCATTATACCGACGTCTTTCAGCCTATGAGTAACTTAAAAGTAACGTCTGTCGATGTGTGGCAACGATTGCGTAACGTGCCAACAACACATTAATCATAGGTTAGAAATAACTTTCGGGTACGCTAAACATTACCTAGGCGTGTCTCAACTTATGATTAACTTACAAGTAGCATGTGTTGACGTCTGTCAACGATCGCAGACCGTGCATACAACCTGTGGCCAGCGTAGCGGAACGTGCGAGCCATACGCCGGCATACGTCGTGAAATAAGACAACCAAAAAGTACAACGTTTAAAGCCAACGTACAACGACGTATGGCAGTGTTTTTCAGCGTGCTCTCAATGTTATCAAAACTTACCCATAACGTATTCAACGTGTGCCAGCGTTTTAGAAAAAAAATTCAAAAATCGGCATACGTTGGCTAAAACGTCAAGGTGTGACCGGGCCTTAAGGTAAAATAAGATGAGTAAATGACCTTCGGTGGCGGTGTATTGTATGTAAACTGGTACAATCACCAATCCAAAGGTTCACACAGGCTCGAGCTCCGGCCTGGGTTCCGATCGCTCGTGCACTCTGTGAGAGCGCTGCCCCCAGGGCAGCTCATCAAACATGACGCCTGCAGAACCACAATCACTTTCATACAAACGCATCGGGCTGACGTAATCATGGATATTCCAAATTACAACTGGTTTTGCTGTGGAATTCAATCCTTGCCCGACAGTCCGTCACACCATGTGATCGGATTGCTTTTTTGTTATTAATTAAAACACAAGATGATTAAAAAAACAAACATCACAAATGAAGGTGAAAACATGAGGTAAGGCCTTAGTCACATTTGGCTCGGCGGCCGGAGGGTCTACAAAATGTACGGGCACGAGCAATTATAAAGCGACCGCAGTATTTCCACGGTCACACAATGTAGCAGTCACATATGTTTTTATTTTTCGGGGAGCTGCATGGCGTATTTATAAATTGTGGAAACCGAAAACGTGGGGTGCCGTACGGTCTTTGATTTGATGTCGCACGGTGACCTTAGGGCGTTCCTGCAGCGGCCATATAATTTTCAAGGCAGATGCAAGGTGCCCGCAAGGCGACCCTAAGCCGAATGTGCGGCCAGACGGACGGTAACGAAGGTCACCGTGCGACATCAAATCAAAGACCGTACAGCACCCCCATGTTTTCTAAATACGCCGTGCGGCTACCCGAAAAATAAAAACATATGTGACTGCTACATTGTGTGACCGTGGAAATACTGCGGCCGCCGTATAATTGCTAGTGGCCGCAGATTTTGGAGACCCCACGGCCGCCGTGGCAAATGTGACCAAGGCCTTAGGAGACCGAACAACGGGTCTTCTATCATGAAGGAAAGGTACATTTTTATTACAACCCATTCAGAGGAAAGAAAGGTATATTTTGATTACAACCCATGCAGAGAAAATGTGGTAATGTATGTTATTTTCAGGAGTGACTGAGGCAGCGGTCTATTGCCTATACACCTCTCAAAGAGAGATTTGGTACACTCAAGAGTATATGTACATTTGAAACCTGAACAACATGTCGTCTATCATGAAAGAAAGGTACATTTTGATTACAACCAATACAGGGGAAAGAAAACAGTCATGATTAATATTTGAAATCTTTAACTGTTTGAGTGTTGAATTTTTCAAGCATACGAAATGAAAATATGGTATTTTTTTCAGGCAAACTGAATAAAACGCAAGATATATTGTTGTTGTGTTTTTTGAAGGAGTTCTCCACCTTTTATACCACAAACTATAAATTGGGTCAAAAGTCATATCATGCATTACAATTTCTCATGCACAAGATCAACATTACTCCACTCAATTTTATAACTGATGGGTAAAAACGGTTACTTTTATACGTTTTAGTATCACTGGACAAACTGTACGTCAACATCACCAGCTTGGTCAACATCATCTGAAGTATCACTGGACAAAATGCTTTTCGAAAACTCCGAATCACTTGCTGTATAAATCGCTTAAATCGTTGCCGTTGTCATAATCGCTCATGTCCTCTCTTGATGTCGCCATTTTCAAAAAGTTAATAAAACCACACTCCACCAGCGAGAATTCATTTTGGCCAATAAATATCGACCTTACAAACAAGCTGGAACACAATACATTCCAAAACAATCATTGAAGGCCATGCCGAACATACCTACTTGCCTCCAAATAGGAAAAACAATAAACAATGAACAATGATGGGCCACGGTCATGGCCAACAGCACGTTTCTGTGAAGCCACATGCAAATAGTTACTAGTGAAAAATCCAACCTGTCCTTTAGACCATCTTTTATGCTATACACTGGTGAAAAAAAAAAACATGGAATACAGGATATATAAACAAGCTATGTTTCACATGTGCATGGTCAGGTATTCACATATTATGTGACGTAAATAAATTGTTTACAATACACCATTTCTGGATCTGACGAAATGCCAGTACTCTTTTTGGAAAACTACCCATCTAACTCATGATGTCCAAATGTCAGACTACCTATGCCCGTGAGTTTCCCCCGGGTGCTGCCCTACTCACTTAGATATATATTGGTGACCGCAAACCCACCTCCTGGTTGGTGAGGCAGCACAGCAGAGGAAAGGTTCTCGTGTGGCACACACACATTACTGCTCACAGATCAAGCACTTTCAACTGTGATGGGACGCAAACAGTGCTTTACCAAGATAAGAGGTTTAAAACAGTATTTAAGCCAACAAGGTTGCATGGTCATAGGTAAACGAGTATGTGGTGTGTTGTCCTCACGATTTCAAGCAAAGGTGACACCATGATCAACACCTCCATGATCCTTTACTTGTGACCTTTAATCCTCGGTAATTAAAATACACCCGAGTATGCGCTGCTGAAGCTATCCAAACAGGAAGCAAAGCAGTAAGCATGCACTCATGGTATTTAATGCATTAGAACGATGTTCTTGGAGAGTGTTTTGTTTTTCTCTTCCCTTTCGTACAGATGTTCACATTGCTTTTGCCACCTTTACCATTCAGACCATTCTGTATTTAACACAGTCAATTTATTGCATCAAAATAGTATTAGGGGCTCTCTATTTGTCATCCATATGAAAATATGGTAGCAGTATTTACCACTAATCAATCATCATCTAATATGTAACAGTCAGTCCTCATCTAATAAGTATCAGTCAATAATGTGCATTAATCCTCTCACCCATTTTCCCTACCCACCCCCCCCCCCCAAATCCCTCATAAGAAGTAGTGTACATTGCAACTATGTTCCAAGGGCATCAAAGTATGCCATGCAATTATTGAAGCTTAGGACAAGCAGATAACATTTGTTTCCAATTAAAAAGGAAAGTACAGAACTCGGTAGGTTGGAAATTCAATTTGAACAAATAAATAACGAAACAGACTTTCGTTCACATAAAAGGTAACAAACTCACAGGCATATGACCGAAATGTAAGAACTGTACCAAATAGCAACAAACATTATGTATAAGGAGTGTCACACACACACAAAGTTATCACCATCTGCCAAAACCCTCTCCCTTGTCAAATGTCCCAACAATTAATCTATATCCAGAATATGTCAGCAAGGAAGAAAGCAAATTGCCAGAAGTTGAATAAAGAGCATATTTAAAATAAATAAATAAATGAATAAATAAATAAAGAACAACACTTTACATGGCTCATCGAGGACACAGCAGAAGAACTCTTAGCTCTTTGCCATAACCTTTGACCATGCATATAAAAAATAAAAAACCTTGGAGTATAGCAATTAAAATAAGCTAAGAAGATGATGGAAAAATATGGAGTGATGGTCATAAACCAGGTTCCTAGCCTTTTCTGAACTAATATTTCATCACAACGAGTTCAGCAGCTGATAACATGTGGGCTGGTACTGCCAATGCAAATGTGGATGTATTGCTGTGTTTCTGTCTACTGTGCTCACACAGCATCTGTTCTACAGGTCCTGGAATTTTCCTGCCATCAAAAACTAGGTGACAACATTTCACCTCAAGGACACCTCAAACATGTTGTCACTCCACCTCGATTCATAGATCTCAATAAATAGCACTGATGATTCCTCCGAATCGGTCCTTGAAGTTGTTACACAGATCCCTACTACCTTGCTCTTCTCTTTATTCATGAGCATTTTGTGCAGCACCTCAGCACTACGAATTTCACACTCCTGCATCAAACAGTATCAAGAATTTTAAAATCATTGTTATCTGTTGGGGTGTGGATGCCACCATGAATAGAACGAGAAAGAAACAGAACCATGAACATGTTTTGCAATGGGAACAAGGCTGTACAAAATAATACTGTACAAGCATTTGTGAAAAACTTAAATTACATCCCAAAGTAAAGTAAGAAGAAGATGGCAGAATTGCAGGGGTCTTACTGTGACTGTGCAACGCAACCAGGCACGACAACTTCAGGACCCCAGTCACCAGGAACAACGGATGTCAGAGCGACAATATTTACAGCCACATCAGCTGTGTGACCACCAGGCAACCTGGGCAAAAGGTCCAAGATCCTGTCAGCCAAGGTGTCACCATGGTGAGCCACTGCTCCTGCAATGAACATACGAATATAAAAAATATATGTTCAGAGAGACAACCTGGGCAACAGTAGCAAGAATCATACAGTAGGGATTGATGGTGGAAAGGGGGGGGGGGGGACAGCAGCATAAAATGATGTAATTCTACATGCAGAAATAAAAGATAAAGTATGATATTTAAATATTGTAGATTAAAACAAAAGTCAATTTCAAATATACTTATTTGAAACAAACACCAGATAGTCCAATTTGACATCACAGCATTAGTGAAGAAATGTTTTTATTGAATCAAAATATCGAACAAATTGGAGGAAGTATAAATAAAAGCAGAAATCCACTAATAGTCCTGCAGCACATGTACACAAAAGAGGGGGCACTGCAGCTGGAATAATAACATTCGTCATCAGAGCTAAAACTGACCTCGCAGTTGTGGGGTTCATAAAAACATGCGATGACAAGCCGAAAAGTCAGGGTAATTTGCACGTCTCCATTTACCAACATGGTCACTATCCATGAATCCTAATGCCTTACCTCACATACTTGAGCAGGAAGGACAACAATTTTGTTGTCTAACTCTGTGTTACGGGTCAAGGAGTTAAATAAAAATACGACAACAAACTGTCAGATGAATAGTTTTTCACGGTCCATCATGGTACACCAATGCGGCTCTTACCTTGCTCTATGCATAAGCACCCCGACTGCTCTCTGCATAAGCCCTGACATGCTGAATAACTCCATTTTGATACACAGATTACTTCAACATGACCTATTCTCGTTTTTTCAGATATATAAAGAACTAGCAGTAGTACCCAGCATTGCCCATTGCTGTTGTAATCTTGTTGGCATTTTGAAGGAATTTAATATTTTTTTTTTCTTTCTTTTTTGTGGGGACCAAAAACAATTCCCTACATTCACTAAGGAATGGTGTTGGGGATCATTTAATATTGCTTATCACATCGCTACAAAGGCTTATGCACGATAGAGCGATCAAAAAAAAAAAATTCTACTTTTTGTGTTTTCTTTCAAAATTTCCAAATTCATTTTGCCCAAAACATTCTTCGGAACTCATTGATAAACCTCTGAAAGTTTGACGAAGATCTGCTCAGCGATCTCTGAGAAAAATGCAAACACACCCTCAGACAGACAAAAACATCTTCTTTTTTAATATAGATAGAGAATCCGGAACGATTGGTTGAGATGGCTGTAAAATTTGATGGATAGGCATCTGAAAGGCATCAACTGGAAAGATTTGACAGTGGAAAACGTGTTTTGTTCAAAACCATTTAGTGGGAAATCTCCTTGGGGTTTCTCCTGATCTGACAAGAATCCAGTCTGTATGATGCTCTCAGGACATTTCCATGGATGAGGAGGTGAAGTACTTTCGACTGCTTGCAATCAATTGTAAGAAGAAGGTGCTTCTCAAGCGTGTCCTATCATATTAAAATGCCCCCGTACCTCTGTCTCTTCACAGAAGATGGGCGCATGGATTTCAGCAGAAGATCACATTTAAAGCACAAACTTGAAGAGCTGGTACCAGGTGAGAAGACCAGTCAGGTGGATGGATATGATGCTATCATTTTTGATGAACATGTTGTCATAGAGATGCCAGCATCTCCTCCTAAGTCATCCAAGATTACATATTGAGAGGTGGTTGAGCGATTTTGCCACTATACAATACAGACACTTCCATGAGGTTCCACAGATCATATCCAGATTTACGTGGTCTTTGTCAGGTATATAGTTGAGTATAAAAGATCAAAATCAAAGTAAAACCGGGAAGGTGATTGGTGGCATTGTTTTCTACATTCAGCTAGAAATTTCCATACCTCCAAACTGGAAAAAATTCCTTTCCAAAGGAGAGAACAAGACAAATATAGCTCGATTTTAGAGTACATGGTGGAAAACGCAGGCTCATTACTGAGTGACAAGCACACACTATGTCAGTGGTGGGCAAGGGAACAAGGCTATGAAGATCACGCAGGGTAGCAGGATGGAAATCGAGGGCTTAGCATCAAATCATGAAAAGGTGGATACCAGGATTGTGTTTCGACACACACTAAAGCTGCTGCAGAAAAAGGAGCAGAGCATATTGTGGGAAGCAGTGCCAACACTGATGTCCTTGTGCTGCTTTTACATCGTCACACTAGTTATCGGTTTGAGTGTGATATTTCTTCTCACCGGCAGAGAGGGAAAGCAAGCCAATCTCACGAGGAATGTCCAAATCCACAAAATATATGAGAAGTTGGAAAAGAAAGCACGACATCATGTTGTTAGTTGACTGTCTAACCGGTTGTGATGCTGTGAGCTTTTCAGAGGGCATGGGAAGCGAACGGCATATCATTTGACGAGTCGGAAAGTTGAAAAATTCCATGCTCTGTGCAATTTATGGAAATATTTAACATTGCAAAAACAAGAAAAAGAGCAATCAGAGAATGCAAACTCTCACCAGGACTTCTTTTGTGTGGCGTTTGCATACTGGTGTGTTAGATAATTAATAAGAGACATAATAAGTGCCACTTACAACTGCAGGCAGTGATGACTGGGTACCAAGACGTCCCGCTTTGATTGGACACCTGACCCTGACCCATGACATTTTTCATTATTATTCAATTGAATTTAGAATGGGATTAAAATAAATTCAATTCAAATCAAATGGAAGACCAAACAGGTACAGTCCTGCATTGATTGGAGTCATCAGAAGGAACCCAAACAAGCAAAAAGCAAAGATGAAGTCATCAGGAGGAAAGTGGATAGGATTCACATTTCAACTGCTACTCCACTACCCTCAAACCCATCCAGGCACTGACAAGTGAGCCTTATTAAAAAAAAAAAAAAAAAAAACCCAGATCCAAATTTTTTTCTAATTTGGCCTGCCAGACCATGCATTCGATAAAGTCGAAATTTCAAACGTATTCCGCATCACCACTAGATCATAATTGTGAAGTTTCACGTTGACTGATTAAGTGGTTCCAGAAAAAAAAAAACATTTCATAATCTTTCTTCAATCCAATAAGGCTCCCAAACCATGTGACCTATCAATTGTTCCTCAACAAATTTGTACACCCACAGGTTGTCCTGTCTGTGTCTGTTTGTGGTGAGGATGTTGAGGTCGTGGAGAGATTCACTTACCTTGGCAGTGATATTCATGTCTCTGCTGGCTGCGAGTCAGAGGTCAATAGACATCTGGGTCGGGCCTGGGGAGTCATGGATTCACTGGATCATGGGGTGTGGCGCTGCCGGTACCTGTGGACGAAAGTCCGAGTCTTCAGGTCCTTGGTACTTCCAGTCTTGCAATATGGATGCAAGACTTGGACTCTGACCAAGGATCTGAGACGGAGACTTAATTCCTTTGGTACCAGGTCTCTTCGGAGAATCCTTGGCTATTGCTGGTCGGATTTTGTGTCCAACGAGCGGTTGCTGAGAGAAACTCGGATGAGATTTGTTACCTGCATAGTCTGTGAGCGTCAGTTGCGGCTGTATGGACATGTGGCTCGTTTTCCTGACGCTGATCCTGCTCACCAGATTCTCTCAGCGAGGGAGTCTCATGAGTGGAGGAGGCCAGTGGGCTGACCACATGCCTCGTGGTTGCAGCAGGTTGACCATCATCTCAAGGAGATGGGGATGGGCCTGGCATCTGCCTGGGGGATGACCAGACGGAGGCCCCTGGAGTACCGGCGGAAAGTGGACGCAGCAACGCGCTGTTCTGGCACATGCTCCCATACCTGACCTGACAGGTTGAGGAACATTTGTGTGAAGTTTCCTCTTAATCTGTTCAGCCATTCTGGAGACGATTTTTTTTTGTAGGCTTTCGGGTAAATCAAATATGGCGGCCAAATCACGTGACCTTCCTTCACGTCATTTTTTTTTCTTTGGACCATTTTATCCCGAGATGACACTCAAAAATTTTCATACTGATCAGATGTAGTATTCTACATATGCAATTATGATATCATAAAAAAAATTACACATTCCCATGAGTACTTGCCAAGTTTCAATTTTTTTCCCTTGGTGCAGATTCATAAATATAGAGGTCCAAAGTTTTTCCAACATGGCTGTCACATCACGTAACCAATGACGTCATAATTATCAATAAAACATTCCATATGAGTGGTCATTCCGATAGTGAGAATTTCGTCTCAATGCGACAAGCGGTTGCGGAGAAAAAGACGAAAGTTCTGTGTGGACAAACAAACAAAAAGACCCAAATGCAGTACCCTCTCCTTCGGCGAGGGTAATAAGATGTCGCAGCCACAAAAAATTGTTGGGAATTTGTATGGCAAAGCACATTGAGTCGTTGAATTCTCTCAGGTATGAGAAAGCAAGTCAGAAAGTACCTGTGAAGAAACTACCTCCAACTGAAGACAGTTTCAGTTTACACCTTCAATGGTGTATCTATCAGCTGGCGGACATGGCGAGAGACTGTCATCAACATGCAAGAGTTATTGGGTGATACACAGTTTTGGTTATGAGAAGACCCAGATGGGACCTCCATAATGCAAATTTGATGAACCAGCCTGCCACTGCCCCAGAGCTGTTGAATGACGTCGTGTTCTATTGCTAAACGAGCTCTTTTGAATGCACTTGTCTTGAAATTTGAGAATGATCAACCCTACACATCAGCATATAGCTGTGAAGCACTGTGTCTACTTGAGACATTCGATGACCCCACTGCATGTGGAAATCCTCTGACATATGCAATGCTGTGTAACATCGATTATGCTCGTGAATCGGATGATGAGTAGTTTGGAGTTCTAAATGAACTGTATTCATCTATATTGAACAGTGTGGCAACAATCATGTTGTGAATAGTTTCATTTAATTATTTGGCCCTGAAACCATGGGGTTCGGCACCAAAAGAATCTTCTTAGGTGCTGTGGCAAGTGATTTAAGAGAGTTGGACATGGAGATGGTGGCCATGTTGGAAAATGGATACAAAATGTCATTACTTTTCAGCTTGTTGTCACATGTTTTCATGAACTCCATAAACCGAAGGTCAGTTTTAGCTATAATAACAAATGTTGTCATTCCAGACCCAGTTGCTCGAGAACTAAGGCCTATTTTATCCCCATGCGAAAGGACTATAATAGGCTGCACTCTGGCACACCTAAAATTTACCTTACATGAAAGGACTGCAAAGACTAAGAAGGTGGGGGGGTCTTACTGCATCAGTAGCTAAGAAGGTGGGGAGGGGGAGGTGGGGTACTGTTAAACTAGCCTCTATGGCATAATGGTTCGAGTGTCCACTCTGAATCGAGGCGGTTTGAAACCTGGCCGAATCATACCAAAGACTTTGAAAACGGCACAGTAATAACCCAGTTTACGTCAGGAATATGTTCCTGAAAAGTGCGATGATCATCGAAACGAAGTAAATCAAAGCAATTTTTCTCATAAAAAAAATAATGCAATAAGGAGGGGATGCATTCCTAACATTGCCACTTCACGTATTACATTTTTCTTTTTACCTATAACATGATATTACCTTTTTTAATAAAGTGAAAGTTATATTCAAATACACGTATGTATAAAACAATAAACAATTGTCAGACATCTATATATTACTAAAACTCTCATCGTGTGTGTGTGTGTGTGTGTGTGTGTGTGTGTGTGTGTGTGTGTGTATGTATATATATATATATATATATATATATATATATATATATATATATATATATATATATATATATATATATATATATATATACATATATATACATATATATATATATATATGTATGCATGTTCCCAAAATACAGCCAAAACGGTACATGAAAGCGCAAAAGTTTTAGGGCCACCTTACTCACCATTCGCCTGTGGTGTGCAGTATCAAGTTTCGTTCAAATCGGGAAACGAAAAAAATTATTAAAAATCAATTCCCGATTCAGTCAAGTACTCTTCGGGAGAATTTGATCAATGCAAACAACCTCAGCGGTATAGTTCACTGGAGCTACCCTGTTTTTTTTCTTGAAATGATTTATTTTAAAATCTCAAACATTTAGTATAGACAAAGAAAGATTTATTTTTAAGCATAAAATAAACATCGCCATTTTGATCTAATACTTCCGTGTTCATTGATAAATAAAATTGTGTTTCGAAGATTACGCACAATAATTTCTTCGACTTTCTTTTCTCCGTTTTTTTTTCACATTGACGCACAATATCAAGTTTCATTCAAATCTGGTAGCGAAAAAAATTGTTTAAAAAATCAATTCCCGATTCAAATACTCTTCGGGAGTATTTGATCAATGCAAACAACCTCAGCGGTATAGTTCGCTGGAGCTATCTTTTTTTTTTTTCTTGAAATGATTTTTTTTTTCATCAACCGCTGTCACAACGGCAACCCAACGGGTTCACGGGTCATCTAGTATTTAAATAAAAACAAACCTATTCCAGAAGCAGCAGAAGTTGCCAGTACCTCTTCTGCTTCTTCTTCTTCCTCTGCTCTTCAATGAACATTGCCATTTTTATAGATGGCACGCACCGTAGTCTGAAATAAACTTAATAACCCGGCAACATCGATGGCATGTTCACCAGCATCCATTGAACGAATACACTTTTACGATACCTCTTAGGCAATCCACAGCACAGTACATTTCTTTATGTGCGGCGCAAAGTACAGGTGTTCTTTCGGCGAATTTGTGATCTCCTGATTTGGTACTTTAGCGATGTATTCTAGTGTCTTTATCCGTCTTGTAAGCTGTGAAAACATTTAAGAATAAAAGATATGGCTTCTGAAGCGACCCCAGTGCGAGTTGAGGTGACGCAAATCGGGTAATGGTATTAACATGACAATGTATTTATGAAATAATGAAAAAGGGGGGTGACATAAATTGTGGGTATGACTGTATGTGCTACTTCCTTGCTCAATGCTCAGCATTTAAAAAGACAGAGCACGGGCAAAAAGTCACAAGTTGGGAATAATAGCAGAGGATTTGATGAACCTCACATCCTACTGCAGCAAAGTTCTTTGTTGGGGAATTCATATTATTATTATTATTATTATTATTATTATTATTATTATTATTATTATTCCCACGCTTTCGAAGAAAAGCGGGAATATTGTGATTGGCTCCGCCGTCCGTCCGTAAGTCCGTCTTACCCTGTAACTAACTCCTCCTGCACCATTTGAAATAGGAACTTGAAACTTTGGGACATAGTAGATATATGCATGGGGAAGTGCACAACACTTTCAGATTTTTGATATGACCCCTAGGGGCCGGGTCAGAGGGGTTGGGGTCATGGGGATCGATTTTTTTTTAATTTAATTTGTCTTATAGCTTTTTAAATCAAACATATTCATGAGTTATACATTTAACAACATTTTTTTTTAAACACATGATGATCAGAGGGTGCTTGGGGGGTAGGGGGTACTTAGCGGATAGGGGGTCAAAATAGCAACTCCTACACCGTTTGAGATATGAACTTGAAACTTTGGGACAAATGATATATGTATGGGGAAGTGCACAACACTGTCACATTTTTGATATGACCCCTAGGGGCCGGGCCAGAGAGGGTGGGGTCATGGGGGCTGATTTTTTTTAAAGTGTATTTACCATTGTACATGGTAAATTATTTTATAAAGAACTTACTTATGTGGCCCCATGAGTGACAAACAGTCACAGGTTTTACTGTATTTATCTAATTGATTATGAATAATTATAATTAATATTATGCACAGTTCATTCCTATGATTAAATTGATGCACAGTTCTATATTTCTGGACAGTGTTAAATTAATGTTTCATGAAATGTTGACATGCTTACAATGACTTCTGATTTAGTAAACATAGTAAGTCTTTGGTCATAAAGCACATCAAATAGAAAAGAAGTCAATTCATTTTGCAAGATAAAATTTCACCGAGTATTAATGGGACAAAGCAGTGCGCGTGGGAATATGCGATGGTCTGCCATCGACAACGTAGTTCTAGTTATTATTATTATAAAAGGTTACCCCAATAAAAATGCTTCCTTTTTCAGTGTAAGGGTAAGAGATTGATTCTGCGGCCAGCTCGACTAAACTATGAGGAGGGGCTGAAGGAGGAAGGACTTTATGCATTAGAAAGGAGGCGATTACAAGGGGATGTGATCGAGATGCTTATGATAATGAAAGGCAAAGACAAAATAAGTGCAGAAGAGTTTTTTTTCAGCAGAATATAGTGATAGTAGCAGTGGACATAGTCTGAGAGTACAGAAGATGAGAGTTAAGACAGTAGAAAGGCAGGGGTCTTTCACTCAGAGTAGTTAATGGATGGAATGGTCTCCCTAGAAAAGTAATGGCAGCAGAAACAGTAGACAAGTTTAAATTGGAATTAGCTAGGTACCCGATGCATTGGAGATAGAGAGGTACAGGGATATTGGCAGGACTTATGGGTCGCATGAATATAGATGGGTGATGGTATACATCTCGTCATTAGGATGTCTGTGAGAGGGTCTCATCAAAAGATAATGTGCATTCGGTGTCTGTGCATTCCTCACCCAAAAGCCACCCTCACCCCCCACCAATATATATATATATATATATATATATATATATATATATATATATATATATATATATATATATATATATATATATACACATACAATTTATTTTAACAGCCTGGTGATGTTCCTGAGCCTGCCACACTTTTTCTCATCCTGACTCGCTCTGTCCACTCCATCCCCAAATTACACAAGGTTGTTAGCGTGACCGATTTATTTAATTTGGCATAGCACAGGCATGATGGGCCAAATGGCCTCTAACTGCGTCCAATTTCCTTGTTATTCCCAGAATAAGGAATAACGACTTTTAGCAGAGAAATGCTATTTTCCAAGACACTGAAGGGGTCTCATGGACCTCAGAATATTGTACATTTATCATTTGAAATCATTACATAAACAAAATAAAGAAACAAAACACATGAATTATAAACACCTGGCTCAGCATTAACAGTATCGAGGTTTCCTTCACTACATCAACAGAGGAACACAAATTAGACCGAGGACATCACAAACAATGGGTGAACTGCTCGCCCAGCAACTGCAGCCGGAATTTTAAAACATTCAAACTTTCATCCTTCTGATCCTGAAATTCATAACCTCAAGGCAGGTCTTCAAAACGATGGCAGCAGTGTGGATTATGTGATGCTGATATAGACACAGACACACACCAATAGTGTAATCATCAGATGTCCCAGGACCGAGAACATTATTGGGGTTCCACGTTGTTGTGTCTAAGGGAAAATGGACTGGGCAGTGCCCAACTCCTCTCTGGGGCAGGAATTTGGCCAACTGCTGTCAGCAATAATTTTCCTAGTCCTCATTGAAAGGCAGTTGGATCTTTAACAATTACCAGCAATCAATGCTAATATAAAAGACCCCAGTTTTAAAAAAAACCACCAGCAATTAATGCTAGCAAATGGGTCCATAGCTTAACGTCATTTTCGCCAAATGACACACTTTCTGATGAAATGCCCTTCCTGTGAAACACTAATCCGAGTTTATAGTGGGGTTGAGAATCAAACCCAGACAAGACAACCCAAAGTCAGCTGTGCTACTTCTGTCACCTGATCAGTGGCATCCATAGGGGAAGAGGAAAGTCCTTTAGGAAATGCCCTGCTGAGTGCGGCGAGAAAGGTGGCGACATTGTTGTGGCGTCGCTGGTACCCAGAGTGCCCCGGGAAGTGACGGCACTTCCCCCAAGCTCAGTGGCTGTGTTTGTCTCATCTCGCAGTTATGCATTGTGGTATGCGTGCGTGCGTCAGCTGCACCATAAGCCTTGGATCTCAGAAAAAGAAAAAGTAAAAATGCCCACGTGCCTTTAATAAGTATGTGCACGTTTGAAAGTAAAGTTGCCTTTGACAACATTTTTGGGGACCGACATAAAATGCTTTGCTTTTTTGGGGGGGAGGGGGGGTAAACTATCACCGACTTTAAAACTGGGCCTTTTGCCTTACCATTCAGCTTTGATAGCTTTTAACCATGAAACTTCCACCCATCATTAAGCTTGTGTTGAAGGAACATATTTTGCACACAAGCTGTTTTTGGAAATTACACTTAACTTGTTATCTCTGCTCAGATTAACAAACTGCCTGACATTATTTGTTGCAAGAATCGACCTTGTGTCAGTACCTGTACCATAGTCATGAAATTCATGATTTAGATTACATACTCAACAAAATTGCCCAAACCCTTTGCAAGGTGAAGGTGTGGACAGACAATAGAAGTGGAAGATGATTTGTTATACAAAAGTACAGGACTCCATATTTTTTTTCATTTTGATACTTGGAATCTATCATTCATAAAAACCAACAATGCTGATGACATCATATCTTTACTCTCTTCAAACGGCCAGATATTTGAGGATCAGTTTGGATTCTGTTCTGGTCATTTAACTCTGGACATGCTGCTACTCCTCTCTCAATAATGGTCAAAAGTCCTAAATCTTAAACTAGAAGTCAAGACCATCTGCCTGAACACATTTCAGGCATTTGACAATCTGGCCTCATGCTCTAGTTGCCACAGGCAGTGAACTTGGTAGACAAAGCTGCGTTCACACCTGAAATTCTGACTTCATCCAATAGCACAGCACGTTGCTATCAATGGATCCCTTAACTATCCTCTCCTCTCCTCGCCCAGTGGAGTCTGAAGTGCTCCAAGGAAGTGTCTTGGTCCGTCTTATTCCTCATCTCTATAAATGACCTCTCTGATGCTCTAGAAAAACCGTTGTTTTCCAGATAACTCCACATTGTGTTGTACTGCACTCACATCCCACTTACAGGCAGGGAGCATCTGCATCATGCTCTGCCAATCTCAAATTGATTTGCAGCTGGTTTGACAAATGAAGCATGCCTTTCCATCATGGCACATCTCAGTCGAAACCTATCACATAAGGATCATTAAATGATTCCACCTACCTTTATCATTGAAGAGGTTCATTGCTACTGGAAGAGGTTTAGTCTCTTGAACTTTTTGGCTTCGCAATCAGACATGGCCTCTTCTGTGCTGACCATAGAACAAAGCTGGACTTCAAAGGAAGACAAAGACCAGGCACCTCCATTGTTCCAAGCCATTCCTTGGAAGATTAGAAATTGTCACAGCCTAAAAGGCATTTGTTGATAGCTCAATGGAGTACTGCTCTACCTTACAAGTAGACATTGTTATAAATGTGAAACATTGTAATATGAAAGTCAACCAAGAGTTGTGGCTGTTACAGCCAAAGCACAGAGGTGGTCTTCTTCTTATTCTTCTTTCATATGCAGTACAAGAATGCAGGGTAACATCATTGGCTGAAGGCACGGCTGTGCTGCTGATGCTGCAATGCTCCCTGCAGATCAGGGTAGAATTTGAAATTTGGCCAGAGTGATGGCGAGAGCTCGCCAACTCTTCACAAAGAACACCTTGGGATCTTAACGTCCACAAACTATGAATGCTGGCAGACGGGATGCCCAGTTTAACATCCATCTGAGGTACGGCACACACATTGATGAATCACTCTGTCTGTGAAACACCGGGATGGCAGTTTATAGCTGGGTCAGGATTTCAACCGAGGCTCGACAACTTAGAGGAGAGCGTGTGTACCTCTGGGCCATCCTCCCAGCCCCACAGAGGTGGTGATTACTTATCAATATGAACAACCTATTTTTCACCAAAGTAGACAATCCACCAACCTTTATGATGAGTATTTTGTTTCAAATAAATATCCCAGAGTGGGTCATCTCTTGAGGTTGTAATTCAGACCTCTGCTGAATCCAAAATCTGTGAAAAGTCACGGACATTAGACTGGAGTCAATTTGGAAGAAACCCGCCCTGGGAGCCCCGCTGATCTGAAATCGAAGAATCTATGACCGCATGATCCTGAGGACCAGAGGAGAAGGGCTGTATTTGTGTTTCAGAGCAATCAGTTGGTAACTAATGGATGAGTAGGAATCCGAAATTTCAGGGGGTACCTTCCCCCCTCCCCCTTCCTGGAGCCCCCATGATCCAAAATTGGAAAGAAAGAAAAAAAAATTGAAGCCCAAGCGATTTTGGAGGTTACCGTCTTGTATTTATGTGTCCAGTTTTAGAACAATCAGCTGGGTGATCAGGGAGAATTAGCAAAAAGTTAACGGACGACCAGACGGACAGACATCCGGACATCAAAACCAATTTTATAAGTTCATCGCGATGAGAGTCTCCTGAAGAGTGACAGATGTGCCCAATGGGGAAGCAACAAACATCACCCTGGGCACAACCCTCAAGGCAGAAGCCAGACAAGGAAAAACTTGGCCTCAGTCTTTCATGAACCGGCCAGCCTGGCCTGAAGTTCAACCAAGTAGTTGGGGCAGGCATTTGGCATTTCTTCAAGGTGCCGGCAATAGCTCACCGACTCTTCGCGAAGGAAACCTTGGGACCTGTAGAATGCTGGCAGAAGGTGAGACGCCCATTGTACGTCCATCCAAGGGACGGCACACACATTGACGAATTCCATAATTGGGTCGGGATTCAAACCCAGGCAAGACAGCTTTA